>NC_133132.1:40074598-40227098 GCF_048418815.1 Hemitrygon akajei
CAGATCTCTCTCCCCCTCAGGTGATGTTCCGAGGGAGCCCAACGCAGTTGGTGAGGGTCCGTAACCCCTGGGGAGAGGTGGAGTGGACAGGAGCCTGGAGTGACAGGTGGGTGAGGGCTCGGGGGCGGACCTGGAGTTAGGGTGTGGGACGCGTCAGGTGACAAGTGGACTATGGTGGGGGTGGGATATCTTGGGGCAATAATGGAGTCTGGTGTCCCAGGTGGGGGTACATGGATGGTTTGTGGTGTAATGGGAACTAAACCATTCTTGCCCCATTGTTTGTATTGTGGGTGTCACAGGGGATGCAAGGGTGGGGTTGTGTGGGGGTAGGGTGCTGGGGGAATGTGTGTGGGTGAGGGTGAGTTTGTGTCTGTGGTGATGGGTAGGGGTTGTGCTTGTGTCCTGTATGAGTATGCGGGTCAAGGGGTGGTTCTGCCTGTGTGTTTGGGTGGGTGAGGATGTCTGGGGTAGGGTTGGGCAGTGTGTTTGTTGGGTGGGTAAACTGGTTTGTGTCAGGGTATGGGTGTTGAGAAACAGCCAACTGACCACATCCATTGCACCACCTACAGCTCGGCCCAGTGGAACGGTATCTCGTCCGAGGATCGTCAACGACTGCAGCAGCGCACGGAGGATGGGGAGTTCTGGTAGGTCCCTCTCGAGGGAGATTGTGCAGAGAACAGGGACTAGGGACCATTGGAAGGGGGGGTGGAGGAGGAGGAGGAGGAAAAAAAAAACCTGGGGGTGAGGGGGAGACCAGGAGAAGGGGTGGAAGAGAGAAGGCTGGAGAGGGCTAGTACAGAGAACTGGTGGGGTGGGGGGTATAGTCTTTGAGCTGTCTGTCTGTCCCAGGGCAGGGTGGGATGGTCAAACAGTGGTGGCTGGAGTCTGACAGAGGTTTTATGTCATGGTTATCGAGTGGAGTCACAGCTGACAGCAGCAGATGGCAGACTCCCCAGGGCACTTGATGGGGTCCTGCACAATGGGCTTGTCTGGAAGGTTAGATCACAGTCCCAGGAGAGCCAGTTGACTGGATTCCTCGCTGCCGGTGGTTGGGAGCTGAAGGGCTCTGTGGAGGCTGTTTCTTGCACTGGGAGGCCTACGACCAGGGGTGCACCCTAGCGATCAGTGATGGGCCCACTGCTGTCTGTCAGATGAGAATGGACAGGCATGGTTAGCACATTTACAGATGAGTGGACAGTGAAGAAGGGTGTTTGAGATCCTGATCTCCTGGGCTGGACCCTTCGCACTCACCCCTTGCCCACCACCCCAACCAGGCCCCTCCACCCAGTCACTGGAAGCCCACCCACCCGCACTCACTGGGTGAGGGAGCTGCTCTGCTTGAAGACCCTTAGGGTGAAGTCGCTGTCCTTGTGGGGCTCGAATTTAGAGGGTAGAAGCACCGAGCTGTAGGAGGGTTTACCAAACTGCAGGAGGCTTTACCGAGCTACAGGGGAGTTCACTCAGCTAAAGGAAGTTTGCCGTTCAGCTGCCGCAGACGGTGCAGTAAAGCTTCAGGAGGAAGTTACCAGGACTGGAGGGCTTGTTGAATGGAGAAGACTTGACAGGCTGGGACTGACCTTATTGAGGCGTATAAAATCCTGAGGGGCAGAGGTCACAGTCAGGGTAGGGGAGTCCAGTTTCCCTGGTGTAGAAGTCAGACTCTCAGACAAGGGATTTGGGGAGACAGGGGGAAGCATTGTGCTGAAAGGGAGAAGCTGGTGTGTTCAAAGCAGGACAATTGCTGTTGGTGCACCAGCCTGGTGCTAGTGGGCTGACTGGCCTGCTTTCCGGTACTGACAATTGAGTACAGGGTGGGGATTGGTGCGTCGTGGGAGGGGCTGATGTCTGGTCACCGGCCAGCTGTCCTCCTTTTGCTGATGTGGCGCTCCCCCCACCCTCCTATTTACGTGGTCCACTGGTTTCCCACAGGATGTCATATCCGGATTTCCTTCGCCACTACTCTCGGCTAGAGGTGTGTAACCTCACACCCGACACCCTCAACAGTGACCAGGTGCTCAAGTGGGACTACAGCCTGTTCACCGAGAATTGGAGACGAGGATCAACTGCTGGGGGGTGCCGTAACTACCCAGGTATGGGCCTCAGATCGTCCAACAACCCCCTCCCCCCCACCATCCCCTCCACCCCACCTTGGGGATGTGAGGAGGTGTAGAAAATACCCAGGTACAGTTCCCACTCCCCTACAGTTGGTCCTTCCATTTGATACGAACCATGTAGTCAGGGAGTGGAGTGATGCGGACTGCGCGGGGGAAATGCGTGGAGTGGAGAAACGTGGACTGCGCGCGGGCAGGGGGTGGAGTGACGCGGACCGTGCGCGGGAATTGCGGGGAGTGGTCTGAATTGACATCGTGGTTGGCTCAGTCATGGATGGCCATAGGGCCAATTTTGCGCTGGTGTCCTTGTTCTTGTGCGTAACGCTCCATGTCCCTGTTTTTGATTATCTGTGTTCTGCGCGATGTCCCGTGTGCAGGGACGTTCTGGATGAATCCACAGTTTAAGATCACACTGGAGGAGCCAGACGGGGATGACAGTGATGGGAAATGCAGCTTCGTGGTGGCACTGATCCAGAAGAACCGGCGTTGCCAGAGGAAGATGGGCGAGGACATGCACACCATCGGCTTTGCCGTCTATGACGTGAGTCCAACCAAACAGTGATGGGACCTGTACCCATCTGCACCTCTCTCCAATAACTCCCCACCACAGACACGATGCTCACAGCTATAATGTCCTGGAATATTCCTATTTCCCTTCTTCAACAAAGGAACAACATTGACTTCTTTTCAGTCCTCTGGGACCTCGTCTATTGCTGGTGACGATACAAGGATCTTTGTCAAGGCCCCAGAAACCTCCTGTCTTGGCTCCTTTAATAACTTGGTTAGATCCCATCAGGCAATGGGGACTTAACCACTTTCTTGCTTTTTGGAAGACCCAGCACCACCACCTTCCTGATCTCAAAATGCCTGAACACATCAGCACATCCCACATTGCCCCCTCCTTCCTCCATATCCTTCTCCTTGGCGTATACATGCAAAATACTCAGTACCTCACCCACATCCTCTGGTAAATTCTCTCCTCTATCAGGACTGGTCCTACACTCTCCCTTGTTGCCCTCCTGTTTTAATATGTATAAAATGCCTTGGGATTCTCTTTCATCCTACTCCTCAAGGACATTACACAGCACTTTGTGCTTCTAATCTCCTGCTTGAACCCCTTTTTGCTGCCTCTGTATTCCTCAAGGGCCCAGCTAGATTTTACCTTCCGAAACCTTCCATATGCTCCTTTTCTCCTCTTGACTAAATTTACCCCTGATCTCAGCATCCAAGGTTAGGTTCCTTGGCCTTGCCGTTCTCTCTCTTACTGTAACTGTCCTGGGCAACGTGCAGTTGATCTTTGAACACCCTCTATGGGTTGGATGTGGACATGTTTCAACAGTGAAGCCCCCTGCTCCTGTTGTGGGGCTGTAACCCACATTGTTTTCCTACTGGAGAGGGAGGGCTGGGTTGGGAGAAGACCTCGATTGTTATTCTTGCAGTTAGTATATGACCCCAGGGGACCTCATGAGGGGCCAAATTGTTATTAGTGTGTATGAATGTGTGTACATGGAAAGTATTGACTAGGAATGGAAAGGTTTTCAATTGTATCTTCTTGTAAATAATTTCTTTTGATAAATAATGTTTATTTTCTTTTAAAATATACATCTGTTAACAGGTTCCCGCTGAGGTACGTGGAGGCTCTCCCCGCACTGATGGTCGCCGCTGCAGAGGGTCCGGTACAGGGGGTGCGGGGGGAAGGGGGAGAGATAGGATTAGTGCCAGGGGGAGGAAGACAGAGGGTGGAAATGGGGGGGAAGAAGACAAGAGGTGGAGGAGGGAGACAGGTATAGTGCCGGGGGCAGGAGAGGGTTGGTGAAGATTGGGGGCAGTAGTGCCAGCGTAAGGGGAGGGGGCAGTGCCAGGTGAAGACACGATGAAAGGGGAATGGGAAGGTGGGTGGGGGAGGGGATGGGAGGTGCCTGCAGTGGGAGGGAGGTGAGTGAGTGTGTATCTCTGTTGGGGGAGGGGAATCACTGCACAAAGTGTCCTGAGGGCCAGCACGAAGCTGATGGGCGGAATGGGAGGGATACAGGGGAACTGACACTTGTGTGATTTATTTCATCTCCCCCACCTCTTCCTTTTGCTCCCTACCCCAGTACAATTCAGTGAACAATGTGCACCTCGATCGCTCATACTTCACCACCCACGGGTCCCGCGTTCGCTCCGAGAGCTTCATTAACCTACGCGAGGTGTCAAGCCGCTTTGCGCTGCCCCCTGGTCAGTACCTGATCGTCCCCTCTACGTTCGAACCCCACAAGGACGGTGACTTCGCCCTGAGGGTCTTCACACAGAGCAGCTCCCTCACCCAGTGAGTGCGACTGGGTGGAGGGGCCGGGCTGGGCCGGTGGTGAAGGGGTGCGAGTTGGGTCAGAGATCAGATGAACTGGATGATGCCATCCAAACTTTGAACATGGATGTTTTTTATCGTGGGGTTTGTGAAAGGGGAGTGAGAGGGAGGGGGGAAACTGTAGGTGGGTCAGGAGTCAGACATCTGCAGACTTTAATTTGCCTTCCCCATCTCTCCACAGGCCAATGGACATCGATGAGATTCGAGCAGACTTCGAGGATGAGGTATGTGTCTGATCCTTTGGGGGGATAGGGGGAGATGACTTCTTTCAGAGGGTAGTGCAAGCGCGAGATGAGTTGCCAGCGGAAGTGGTGGACGCGGGTTAGATTGCAGCATATAAAAGAAGTTTGGACGTGTACGTGGATGGATACCTACTGTATCCCTCTCATCTAACCAATCTCTGGCCCCTTGACTGACCTCCTCCCCCCCAAACGCACCCTGACTCCCACCTCTGTTGCCACCTTCCCTCCACCTCCCCCTTACTGCACCTGCCACCTACCCCTACCTCCCCATGCCCGCCACCACCCTCCCACCCCTCTGGACTCACAGTTCATGCCCTCTGTTGGTTCCAGGCTGAGGTGAGTGAGCAAGATGTCCCGGACAACTTCAAGGCCTTGTTTGGCAAACTGGCCGGCCCGGTGAGTGTGGCCTGGTGGTTTTTGTGTGGGGGGCGGTGGTCTGTGTCAGTGTTGAGGGGAGTGGGTGTTCTGTGTTGTGGGGAGTGGTGTCTGTGTTGTGGGGGGGTGGTGTTCTGTGTCTGTGTTGTGGGGGGGTGGTGTTCTGTGTCTGTGTTGTGGGGAGATGGTGTTCTGTGTCAGTGTGGGGGTGGTGTTCTGTGTCTGTGTTGTGGGGGGATGGTGTTCTGTGTTGTTGGGGGGGTGTTCTGTGTCTGTGTTGTGGGGGGATGGTGTTCTATGTCAGTGTGGGGGTGGTGTTCTGTGTTGTTGGGGGGGTGTTCTGTGTCTGTGTTGTGGGGGGGGGTTATGTGTCAGTGTGGGGGGATGGTGTTCTGTGTCAGTGTGGGGGTGGTGTTCTGTGTCTGTGGGGGGGTGGTGTTCTGTGTCTGTGTTGTGGAGGGATGGTGTTCTGTGTTGTGGGGGTGGTGTTCTGTGTCTGTGTGGGGGGGTGTTCTGTGTCAGTGTGGGGGGCTGGGGTGTTCTGTGTCAGTGTGGGGGGGGGTGTTCTGTGTCAGTGTGGGGGGCTGGGGTGTTCCGTGTCAGTGTGGGGGGGTGGTGTTCCGTGTCAGTGTGGGGGGGTGGTGTTCTGTGTTGTGGGGGGGTGGTGTTCTGTGTCAGTGTGGGGATGGTGTTCTGTGTCAGTGTGGGGGGCTGGGGTGTTCTGTGTCAGTGTGGGGGTGGGGTTTGATGTGTGTCCCGAACACTCAGACTCACTGTTTCCCCCACACCCCCCTCCCCAGGATGGTCAGATCTCTGTTTTTGGACTCCAGCGGATCCTCAACAAAGTTGTGTCGAGCCGTAAGTACGGGAGTGGTGATCGGTCCAAGGGTATTCATCACAGCATTAGCAAAACTGAATCACCCTCTCTCCGTCTGCCTCCGCACCTTGCCCATTCATGCCTGTCTCTTCCTACAGACCCCTGCACATCCCCATTCAATTTGCCTCTTCCTATAGCCCCCACCCCACCCCTCCCCTCCCCCAATCACCCGTGTCTCTTCCTATAATCCCCCTGCCCCTCCCCCATTCACGTGCGTCCCTTCCTATAACCCCCGGCCCTCTCCCATTCACACGCGCCTCTCCCTATAGCCCCCACCCCTCCCCAGTGTCTCTAACTCGTTTGTTTCCCCTCCAGGGTCGGACATAAAAACAGACGGATTTGGACTGGAGACCTGTCGCAACATGATCAACCTCCTCGATGTATCCACTCTGCCTGGTCCTGCGCAGTGGGGGGAGGGGAGGGCGGGTTTCCCCACACATTACTGGTGAGGTGATGCAGGGGTCTCCGCCTGCATCAGGTGAGATCCCTTGGGCCCGTGCAGCTGTCAGCAGTGTTCTTTCTTAACCACATGTGTTAGCGTGACGGGAATGGGAAACTGGGCCTGGTGGAATTCAAGAAACTGTGGGACAAGATCCAGAAGTTCCTGGTGAGTGGTGGGGCAGTTGATGGGTTGGTTCGGGTGTTGGAGCTGCAGTCCCCCACGACAGGGGAAAGGGTTCCATGGAAGTCGAGGCCGATTTTATGTTGGGTATGTCATGAAATTTGTAGATTTTGCGGCAGCAGGAAATGCGTCATGTAAACGTGGTAGTGCTCGTGGACCGTTCAGACATCTGAAAGTAGGGGAATAATCTGTTCCTGAAACATTGAGTGTGTGTCTTCACACTCCTGTACTTTCCCCTGATGATAGCAATGAAAGAGGGTATGTCCCAGGTAGCGATTTAGTGATTGGTCTGTTCATAAATTTAGTACCTGATCAGGTATACTGTCTGGACCAGGAAGGTTGCATGGATTCAGCCTCTCGTAAAGATGCCTGTTCATCGGCTCAGAGACGGAGATGTGAGAGCTCAAGTCTCTATTCCTCTCACACTCCTGACCTGTGGCTTGTAAATGGGGGAGCCAGGAAGTGAGTCACTCCCTTAAGGATCCCTGGGGGTGGTGCCGGAAAGTGGGTCACTCTACACAAGATCCCAGCCTCTGGCCATGTAGTCATGGTGTTCGTGGTGAATGGTGACAACACCCCTCACCAGGATGTTGAAGGTAGCAGACTTGGTACCGGTGAGTGGGCCAGTGGTTTGGAAGTCTGGAAGACGGTGGTTGGCTGATGCAGAGTTTGTGTCTCCTTCCAGAAAATCTACAAGAAGAACGACATAGATAAGTCGGGCACCATGAGCTCCAGTGAGATGCGGGTGGCTGTGGAGGAAACAGGTGAGGACTCCATTGAGGATGAGCAGGTGGTTGAAAACAGTACCTTCAGGGTTCTAACCCGTGCATTAATCCTGGTACCACATACTATTGTGGCAGATGGATGCCTGGCTGAGGTGCAAGAGGGATGGATCAGCTTCTTGGACACTGCAATCCTTGCTGGACTAGGTGATCTGAAGTGGACAAGGACTAATACCCTCTTGGAAGATGTGATGGTGCTGCTTGGGGGTTTAAACTAGTTTTGGCAAGGTGGGGGGAGTCCTGAGCAGGAGGGTGAGAAAGTTGAGGCAAATACAAATATTAACATGAGCAGGTTAAGGAGCAGGCAAAGGTCTGATAGGATAAACACGAGGAAATCTGCAGATGCTGGAAATTCAAACAACACACACAAAATGCTGGTTGAACGCAGCAGGCCAGGCAGCATCTATAGGGAGAAGCACTGTCGATGTTTCGGGCTGAGACGTCGACAGTGCTTCTCCCTATAGATGCTGCCTGGCCTGTTGCATTCCACCAGCATTTTGTGTGTGTTGTCTGATAGGATAAGCTGCATTTATTTGATGAAAGTAGTCTGATAAGTAAGACAGTGAACTCAGGGTATGAGTACATGGAACTGGGATATTGTGCCTGTTAGAACCCAGTTGAGGAAGGGACCGGATGGACTATGCAGTATTCTAGTATACAGGTGCCACAGGGGTGTGGAAAGTAATGTGTATGATGGTGGAGAACATCACTCTAATACCAAATATTATTCTGTAGGATTGTCCAGCAAAGCTACGTGGGTGGAACTTAGAAACAAGAAGAGAGTGATCACTTTATGGAATTGTACATGTAAGCCCTGTAGAAGTAAATGTGGGTAAATCCCAGTTTATCCTAGGATGTTGTGGGAGGACATTGCTGGAGGCTTGGCAGAGATATTTGTATCGTTATTAGCCACAGGTTGGTACCAGAAGACTGGAGAGTAGCAAGTATTGTGGTGTACTTGTATAAATATGTTAGGGCATCTATACGTTGAGGAGGAGGAAGTGTTGGGCCTCCTAATGAGTATTAAGATGGATAAGTCTGCAGGGCTGATGGGATTTACTTCAGATTATTAAAGGAGGCAAAAGTCCTCTCAAACTGCAGGAGAGGTCTTGGAGGACTGGCAAATGGCTAATGTGCCTCTATTTAAAAAGGAACAAGGGAAAATCATGGGAACTATCAACCGGTGAGTCTCACATCAGTTGTATGGAAATTGTTTAAGAAAATTTTTGGGGATAGCATATGAGCATTTGGAAACCCGTGGCCTGATTAGGGAGAGCCAGCATGACTTTGTGCGTGGCAGGTTGTGCCTCACCCACTTGATTGAATTTTTTGACAAGGTGATGAGAGAGATTGATGAAGGTAAGGCAGTGGATGTTGGTAAGGACTTTCAAAATCCCTCATGGGAGGCTAATCCAGGAGATTAAGATGCATGGGGTCCATGGCAAAATGTCTGTTTGGATTCAGAACTGGCTTGTCCATAGAAGACTAAAGGTAGTGGTTGAAGAGACTGATTCGAGCTGGAGGTCTGTAATTAGTGGAGTTCTGCAGGGATCTGTGCTGGGACCTCAGTTGATTGTGATGTGTATAAATGACCTGGATGAAAATGTAGATGGGTGGGTTAGTAAATTTAGAGATGACACCAAGACTGGTGGAGCTGTGGATAGTGTAGAAGACTGGCAAAGAATACAGGACAATATAGATCAGTTGCAAAGAAATGGCAGATGGCGTTTAACTTGAATAAATGTGAGGTGTTGTACTTTGGGAGGACAAATGCAAAGAGACAGTACACTGTTAAGGGCAAGACCCTCAATAGTGTTGCTGAGCAGAGAGATTTTGGGATCCAAGTTCATAGTTCCTTGAAAGTGGCTACACAGGTCGATAAGGTGATTAAGAAGGTTTATAGAATACTTGCTTTTATTAGTCAGCATTGAATTCAAAAGTCCAGAGGTTATATTGAAACTTTATAAAACTCTGGTGAGACCACATCTGGAGTATTGTGTACAATTCTGGTCGCCACACTATAGGAAGGATGTTGACACTTTGGAGAGGGTGTTGAAGAGATTTACCAGGATGCTGCCGGGTTTAGAAGGCATGTGCTGTCACAAGAGGCTAGTTTTCTCTGGAGAGCTGGAGGCTGAGGGGAGATCGGATAGAGATCTACAAGATTATGAGAGGCATAGATAGAGTGGACAGAGTATCTGTTTCCCAGGGTTGACAAGCCTCACATCAGAGGGAATGCATTGAAGGTGAGAGGGGGTAAGTTCAACAGGGATGTGAGGGGTAAGTCTTTTACTCAAAGTTGTGGTTGCCTGGAATGGGTTGCCTTATATGGTGATAGAGGGAAATACATTAGAGGCTTTTAAGCGACATTTGGATGGGCACATGGATGCAAGGAAGGTGGAGGGATATGGGCATGGTGTAGGTAGAAGGAATTAGTGTTTGGATATTTTTGATTTGCTTTTTAGCTGGTTTGGCACAATATTGTAGGCCAATAGGCCTGTTCCTGTGCTGTACTGTTCCATTATCTATGTACTATGTTCTTGAAGGGCTACAAGGACAAGCCAAGAAAGTACTGGCCAATGAGCTTAACATCAGTGGTGAGGGAGTTACAGGAGGGAGATCTAAGAGACAGGACCCACCAACAATAGGACTGATTACAGTTATTCATCATGGGTTTGTGTGGGAAATCATTCACAAATTAGAATTTTCTGAAATTTTCAGCCCATGTGTTGTGACTGATGGTACAATTTTTGCACCTTGGACCTGGAAGAACACTGTCCTATTTAGCTGTAAACATGTGTATGATTGAATGACAATTGAACATAAAGGGGATTGTTGAGGGTGGGGTGGTTAGACATGGTCTATGTGGACCTCAGCAAGGAAGTCCATGAGAAAGTACTGCATGATAGCTGGTCCAGAAGGTTAGATCAGATGGGATCCAAGGTGAGCTAGTCAACTGGATATAGAATTGACTTGCTGGAAGGAGGCAGAAGAAAGCAGGGAAGGGTTGATTTTGTTTTGGATGGGGGGGGGGGGAAAGGCACCTGAGACCGGTGGCATGCTGCAGGGGTCGGTGCTGGGTCCACTGTTGTTTGCCATATGTACGGGGTGCCACCATAGCGTAGCAGTTAGTGTAACGCTATTACAGCTCGGGGTGTCGGACTTACGAGTCGGTGCGGAAAGGCCTGTTCTCTAAATAATAACTAAATCATGATTTGGATGAGGACGTATGTCACATGATTAATAAGCTAGTAGGTGACGTTAAGTTTGAACTGAACAAGATATTTGTGAGATCACATTGGATTACTGTGTGCATTTCTGGTAGTCCAGCTGCAGGAGGGATGTTATTGAACTGGAGTGGAGATTCACAGGGATGTTATCTGGACTGATGCGTAGGAGTCTGAGGAGTGACCTTGTAGAAGTTTAATCATGAGGGGCACAGGTAGGGAGATTGGTCAGTCTTTTCTGCAGCGTAGGAGAGTTTGAAATGAGAGCGTATAGGTTTAAGGTAAAAGGGAAAGATTGGAAGGCTTTTTATTTCCACACAGTGGCTGGATTTTGACTCAAGCTGCAGGAGTTGCAGAGACAAATA
Source organism: Hemitrygon akajei (assembly GCF_048418815.1). Lineage (NCBI taxonomy): Eukaryota > Metazoa > Chordata > Chondrichthyes > Myliobatiformes > Dasyatidae > Hemitrygon > Hemitrygon akajei. The sequence continues at coordinate 40,085,547 of NC_133132.1, forward strand.
TAATGTATAAAAGGTACAAACAGATACAAGGAGAGGCAAGGATCAGAGCAGGCATTGCCAACCTTAATGACATTGGTCCATGGCATCAAGAAGAGGTTGTGAACCCCTGATAGAGAGTTATATGGGTTCAGTTTAGATAGCATGGTACGCTTTCATGTGGAAAACCCTGACCCCTAAACCCACAATCTGCTTTCCTCTGTCATCATCAGCCAGTCTAAGGGTCTGATACTGACTGCACCCTCGCCCCTCCCCGCAGGTTTCCACCTCAACAACCAGCTGAGCCAGATCCTGGTGGCCCGTTACTCCGACGAGCAGATGATCCTGGACTTTGACAACTTTGTCTCTTGCCTGATCCGCCTGGAGGCCGTCTTCAGTGAGTGCTGAGTGTGGGGGGGAGGGACTGTGTGAAGTGCATAGTGAATTGGGTAGTCGTTCACAAATGGTGGAGGGATTGTGTGTCAGAGGTCAGCCACTCAGTGACTTTTCTTTCTGTACCAGAAATGTTCAACGCGCTTCCCAAAGACCAGAATGGAAACGTGGAGCTGGGACTGGTTGAGGTGAGAGGTCAGGGGTCAACTCAGTTGTCACCATGGGCAACGGGCCTTCACTGAACCACTCCCACCCTGTCCCACTCACAGAGACCAACTATTTCCCTCCCCTCGTCCTCCCACACAGACCCCTCTCAGACTGACCCCACTCTCCCTCCAAGACCCCCTCTTCCTCCCACAATGACCTCTCTTCCTAACACATTGACATCCTCTTTCTCTCCCTCTTGCACACTGTCTCCTCTCTCCTCCCTCAACACTGATCGCCTGCTCTCTCTCTCTCACACTGACGACTCTCTCTTACACTGACCACCTTTTCTCCCCCTGCATATCATCTGATCTCTCTGCCCCAACACTCACCCTTCTCTCCCACTGACCCTCTCTGACCTCTTGCTCTTTCTCTCTCCCACATTGACTGCTTTCTCTCACACTAACCTCTTGCTCGCTCCCCCGCACTGATCCCCCTCTCCCCCCCGCACTGATCCCCCTCTCCCCCCAGCACTGACCCCCTCTCTCTCCCGCACTGACCCCCTCTCTCTCCCGCACTGACCCCCCTCTCTCCCCCGCACTGACCCCCACTCTCTCCCCCGCACTGACCCCCCTCTCTCCCCCGCACCGACCCCCCTCTCTCCCGCACCGGCACCCCTCTCCCGCACCGACCTCCCCCCCCCTCCCGCACCGACCTCCCCTCTCACTCCCGCACCGACCTCCCCTCTCTCTCCCGCACCGACCTCCCCTCTCTCTCCCGCACCGACCTCCCCTCTCTCTCCCGCACCGACCTCCCCCCCTCACTCCCGCACCGACCTCCCCTCTCTCTCCCGCACCGACCTCCCCCCGCACTCTCCCACACTGCCCCCCTTTCTTCCACCCACCTCACAGACCCCACTTTATCTCCCTCACACGACACCTCTCTCCCCACCTCCTTGCCCATACTGACCACTCTCTGTCTCCCTCTTCCTGCCGGTGTTGCCTCCTGTATATCAATGAGACTCAACGTAGATTGGGAGAGCACTTTGCCGAGCACCTACACTCTGTCTGCCAGAAAACGTGGGAGCTCCTAGTGGCCACCATTTTAATTCCACTGCCACAAATATGTCCATCCATGGCAGCTTCCACTGTGTGATGAGGCCACACTTAGGTTGGAGGAGCAACACCTTGTAATCCGTTTGGTTTGCCTCCAACCTGATGGAATGAACATTGATTTCTCAAACTTCCGGTAACGCCTCCCAACTCTCCCTCTCCTTCACCACTTCCCATCCGCTTTTCCCTCTCTCACCTTATCGCCTTGCCCACCCATCGACTCCCTCTGGTGCTCTTCCCCCCCCTTTTCTTTCTTCCGTGTCCTTCTGTTTCTTTCACCAATCAACTTCCCAGCTCTTTACTTCATCCTCCCCCCTCCAGGTTTCGCCTGTCACCTTGTGTTTCCCCTCCCCCGTCTTTTAAATCTACTCCCCAGCTTTTTCTCTCCAGTCTGCTGAAGAGTTTTGGCCCGAAATGTGGACTGTACTCTTTTCCTAGATACTACCTGGCCTGCTGAGTTCCTCCAGCATTTTTTGGTTTTTTTTCTCTCTCTCTCTGTCTCTCCCTCTCCTCCTCCACCCCCCCCCCCCACACTTTATTCCCGCAATAATAACTCTCTCTCTCTCTGTCCCTTGCAGTGGCTGACGTTGGTAATGGCCTGATGAGTCGCCGTGCTCCTGTCCTGCTCCGAATGTCGTGTTACTGCTGTTCGTCGATCTGGAGCACAGGGTGTCCTGGCTGCTGTCACTCTGTCTGTACACTTCTTTGCTCGGCTGTGGGTGTTGGGGGAATGGGGCTGCGTCCCCCACTTGTCCTGTGTCTTACATTCCAGTCCACCCGTCGACAGTGCCTGTGGTCTGGGTGGGTGTGTGTGGTTCAGTGGAAGGGTAACGGTTATCTGCCTTGTCCAGGGCCACTGGTCTCTGCTGCTTGCTTTCCACTTTACTTCTGCATTACCAATTAAACAGTTTTTAAACTGGATCTGTGTGCTGTTGTGAACTGCTCAGGTTGGCTCTAGAGAGGTGCATAACAGGCCAAAGGGATGGGTTTCATTTGGAATTGTTTGTTCCTGGACAAAGTCTGACCCAACAGTTCATGTGGCTCGGCCAGCACGGAGTGGTGTGGGGCTTCAGGGAGCAGGCTGAAAGCAGCGGTCCTCTTGGGGAGGTGGGGTTCAAGAGGAGCGCTCATCTCGGTATGGAGGGGGCACGGTGAGAGGTGAGGTTTAAGAGGACCTCTGCTCTCTGTGGGAGGGTGAACAATGCGATGTAGGGTTTAGGAGGAGCAGTGCTCAGTGGGTGGGGGAACGGTGAGAGGTGGAGTTTGGGGAGAGTGGTCTGCTCAGTGGGGAGGGAGAAAGGTGAGGTGAGGGTTGGGGCGGGGTGGTCCCCTCAGGACAGAGGGAGAACGGGGAGAGGTGGGGTTTGGGAGGAGCACTCCTGTTGATGTGGTGAACGCAGAGAACCGGGGTTGAGGCAGAGTGGTCATTGGTGGGGTAGGTGAACGGTGAGAGGTGGGGTACGGTCTCGGTGGGATGGGATAAAAACTGAGAAGTAGGATTCGGGAGGAAGCAGTCCTCTCGGTTGGGAGAGGGGAGAGGGGTAGTTCAGAGGGAGCAGTGTTCTGGGGCGGATGAGTCGTGAGGGGTGGGGTTGGAGGGAGGCAATGTTTTCGGTGGGCAGGGGGAATGGTGATAGGTGGGATTCAAGGGGAGCGGTCCTCTCAGTGGGAAGGGGGAATAGTGAGAGGTGGGGTTCAAGAAAAGCAGTACTCAATGGGGTTCAGAGGACCGCTCCCCCACATCACCTCTCCGTTACCCATTACAACCACTCCCTACATCTCCCCTCTATTACCCAAATACCACACCACAGATTGTCTCTGCGAGTCTTTATTTAACAATGCCTCAGCCCTCTTCAATACAACCCCCCCACCCCCACGTGGTCACACCCCTGAAGTGGACACACACACACACACACACACACACACACACACACACACACACACACACACACACACACACACACACACACACACACACACACACACACACACACACACACACACACACCAGGGTGTACTGATAGACATACACACAGACGTACAGATATACACGCACACACACACATGCATGGGCACAGACATGCATAGGAACACGCATGCGTGCACACGATACAAATACACAGATGTACACACACACAATTTCAGGTGGAACTGCCGGTCTGCGCTGCTCCCCACCCACTGTTGGTCACAGGTGGGTCTGCTGGTCTCTGCTACCCGTGGACCTGGACTCTGTGTTCTCAAGGATGAGTGGAGGTGGGCTGTCTGGAGGTAGGGCAGGTCTCTCACCCCCAAGGTCACCTTCCCCACTGGGTCCGCGCCCTCCGTCTGCCAGCAACACTGCAGGGACGAGAGGGAGAGGTCAGCAGAGAGTTCATGACCCCAGTAGTCTACCTTTTCCCCCAGTGACAATCTCTCGCAAATATCACCCCCTCTCCCACCAATACGTCTTCCCCTATCCCATCCTAGATTTACCAAGGCATCCTCCATCCCTCCCCAGTTGACCGAGAAATGGACTCTGTCAGAGGACAACCCCATCCTGTTGAGAGATGCCACCGGGTAGAATTGGAGGGAATGGGGAAGAGGGAGGGAGGGAAGGTAGGAAGAGAAGTAGTGGGAGGAAGTTGGGAGATACGAATGGGGAGGGAGGGAGGGAAGGTATCCCACCTGCACTCACCTATGCGGGCTTGCAGTAACTGCTGCCGCTGTCTCCTGGCTGCCTCCCCCAGACCGGACACCATCCTCTCGATGCAGCTGTCCAGCACCACTGAGGGCGTCTGCCACTCGATGGGCTGCCGGCAAATGGGGCATTCAGCCCGACGACGCCCCCACTCCCTGATACACAACCGGCAGAAGGAGTGCGAGCACCCTAGGGTCACTGCCTGGTGGGAAGGAGGAAGTAGGTCAATAGACGTGTCTGGGGATGAATGGGGGCAGGGTAGGCATGTATCCTGGGCGAGAGAGCATCAGGTAGATGTTCTAGTGGTGAGGGGGGTGAGTCAGGTCTGGGGGTCGGTGATGACCGGGGGGGTGGGCAGGGAGTTAGGGTTGGGGGTCAGGTAGATGCTCTGTGGGAGAGGGGAGAGTCAGGGGTCGGTGATGTTTTCAGGGAGGAAGGATCCATAACACATGGGACAGAAGGATTAGTGGGAGGAATGTTGCGGGTGTGGGGTGGGATTATGTCAGTGGGGTGGTGTGTCGTTTGGGGGGGGGTCTCACCTGGATGAAGTACTCAGAACAGATGATACACTGCAGTTCATTCTCCAGCACCTCACTGATCCGTGTCTCCGCAACGTCGACCCCCACCCCGACCTGTGGGTAAGGTTACAGGTCAGACACCCCTGCAGCTACCCTCACCTCCATCGTCCACCCACCACCCTGACATCGTCACACGGACACCCTTCACAGACACCCCCAACTCTCACATCCATCATCCTCTCCACTGCGTAAGGTCACAGTGTCAGATGCACCACCCCCCACCCTGGCCTACAGAAAAGGTTATAGGTCAGATCCCCACAGACAACCCCACCGTTACCCCCCACTCCGACCTGTGGTAGGGTCACAGTGTCAGATCCCACTGCCAGGAAACACAGAAACGACCAACCCACCACCCCCACCTCCCCATTACACCCTGCATCCCTCATCCCTATCCTCAGTTCCCTTCATGCCTCAGCCCCTACTCTTGCACCCATCGATTCTCCATATCGTCACCCCCTCACTGGACAAGAGCTTCCGTCTTTAACAACGAGGGTTCCAATGTTTGGGAGGAGAGGGGGAATTCAGAGGGGAGGCATGTGAGGGGGAGGATGTGAGGAAAGGCATGGGGTGGGTGTGGGAGGGGTAAGAGACACAGGGAACCGATGAGGTTGATGGGGAGGGTGGGTTGTTTTACTCGGCAGATCACAATGAACACTTTACCTGTGGTTGTTGCTCATTCGTGAGACATCGCTGTTCCTGGTCTCCATCTGTTGGCTCCTGAGTTATCAGGCATCTTCGACCCTGTTCCTGGTCTCCGAGAGTTGGGTCCCGGTCCACTGGAAGTTTTTGATCACAGTGTCCCTGTGTCTGTTCCCAATCTGTCGAGAGTTCCTGATCCTGGTCTCCGTGTGTCTGCTCCCTGTCCGTTGGGAGTCCCTGTTCCTGGTGCCTGTGTGTTGACTCTGGATCTCGATCCTGGTCTCCATGACAGATGTTGGTGCAGGTAGAGGTCGGGGGCTGGCTGCTGGTGCCAGGTTGTGCCGTGTCCTCCCGACTCTGCGCACTCGCCGCCACTCTGTGCTGCACCGTGTTGGGCCGGTGTGTGTTCTCCCCGAGCCGCTGCAGTTTGCTGCTCCCCTCAGCTCTCTGCGGGACCCCAGTCGGAGAATCCTCGCAGCCCAGTTTCCGCTTGGCGCCGCTCCCCGTGCCCGGTGTACCTGGGCTCCGGCGCACCAGGCGGTACTCATACTCGGCTCTTTCCTGCTGCTCCACCGGTACCCCCAGCTGCACCACATCACCCTCGACCAATTCGCAGGGCCGCAGGGGCTCCAGCCGCACTCCATTCACCCACACGCCGTTCAAACTCTGCACCAGCAACACAGCATGTCACCAAGAGCAGCAAGGACCAGCAGACCCACAACAGCTGACAACGATGAGTGGGAGACTGGTCCCGAGCCCCTGTGACCCCGGGGAGGGGGCTGGATCCAAAGCTGAATTCCCATTCTGGTTCCCCTCTCATCTCTTCTCACCTGATTACTAGATTTTAAAGGCACAATGAGCGTAAGGGCAGTTTATCTGAATGCCCGTAGTATTCGTAACAAGGCCAGTGAACTTGTGGCACAAATCAGTATAAATGGGTTTGATTTAGTGGCCATTACAGAAGTGTGGTTGCAGGCTGGACAGGATTGGGAATTAAATATCCAAGGATATCAGGTAATACAGAAGGATAAGCAGGAAGGTAAGGGAGGTAGATTAGCTCTCTTAATTAAGGATCAGATCAGGGTGATAGTGAGAGACGACATAGGATCTGAGGAGTAGAATGTTGAATCCATCTGGGTAGAAATTTGGAATAGTAAAAGGAAAAAAAAAATCACTGGTGGGAGTTGTCTATCAGCCACCAAATAACAACATTACAGTGGCACAGGCAATAAACTGAGGAAATATTTGAGGTATGTAAGAATGGAACAACAGTTATCGTGGGGGGGGGGGCTTTAACTTGCACATTGATTAGGTGAATCTTGACTTCATAGAATGCAAATGGCATGTAACTGAACCTACAAGAGAACATGCTGGTCCTGTGCAATGAGACAGGTAAAATTAGCTATCTTGTAATTGGAGATCCTCTTGGAAAGAGTGATCACAGTTTCTTATATAAATGGAGGGTGCAATAGTTTGATCGGAAATGAGTGTTTTATGCCTAAACATGGGAAACTACAATGAGATGAGGAAGGAATTGGATAGGGTAGACGGGGAACACAGGCTATTGGGTGGAATGGTTGGGGAACAGTGGAAGACTTTCAAAGCGATTTTTCACAGTGCTCAACGAAAGTATATTCCAGTTAAAAGCAAGGACTAAGGGTGGGGAGAGCCAGCCATGGATAACCAAGGAAATAAAGGACGACATCAAACTAAAAGCTAGTGTGTACAAAGTCTCGAAGAGTAATGGGAAACTGGAAGATTGGGGAAACTTTAAAAAGCAGCAAAGTGAGCAATAAAGAAAGGGAATATAAAATATAAAAATGGATAGTAAAAGTTATTTTTAACTATATAAAGCAGAAAAGGGTAGCCAAAGTGATTGTAAATCCTTTGAAGGACGAGAAGGGGGAATTGATAGAGGGTAATGAGGCTTTGAATGACTGTTTAGTGTTGGTCTTCACGGTGGAGGACGCATCTAACACACCAAAGAGAGCTGACATGGATGTGATGGGGAGGTGAGGACCTTGATACACTGAAGAGGTAATGCTGAGTAAACGTGGGCCTAAAGATAGACAAGTCCCCTGGTCCTGATGGAATGCATCCCAGGGTACTGAAAGAAATGGCAGGAGTTATAGTTAGGGGTTTGGTGATAAATTTATCAAAATTCTCTGGACTCTGGGCAGGTCCCAGTAGATTCAAAGAAGGTGAATGTCACACCACTGTTCAAAAAAGGATATGGGCAAAAGGCAGGTAACTATGGGCCAGTTAGTTTAACATCTGTAGTTGGAAAAATGCTTGAAGCAATCATTAAAGAAGAAATAGCAAGGCATCTGGAAAAAAAAATGGATCCATCAGGCAGACGCAGCATGGATTCAGCAAACGCAGGTTCAACTTGACAAACTTACTGGAGTTCTTTGAGAATATAACGAGTGCGTGGATAGAGGGGAACAGATGGATGTTACTAACTTGGATTTTCAGAAGGCGTTCGATAAGGTATCACGTAAAAGATTTATCCATGAGATAAGGATGCATGGAGTTGGGGCAGATGTATTAGCATGGATAGAGGAGTGGTTAACCAACAGAAAGCAGAGAGTTGGACTATATGGACGCTTCTCTGGTTGGTATTCAGAGGTCGGTGCTGGGCCCGCAACTGTTCACGATATACATTTACGATCTGGAAGAGGGGACTGAGTGTAGTGTTTTAAACCATCTGAGGTTAGTATAGGATGTAGGGGAGAACAAAGATATTAAGTGAGCAAAAAGGGGCCATTAGATGACCTTAGCAAGCACGACTCAGAATAATCCTAAAACTTTCAAGAAGTACATTTGGTACAAGAGGGTAAACCAGGAAAGGAACATTAGGGAGCGTGATCTGATTTACCACCCTCAGACTAAAGTAATTTCTCCACATCTCTGTTCTAAATGGACGTCCTTCAATCCTGAAGTTGTGCTCTCTTGTCCTGGACTCCCCTACCATGGGAAATATGGGAGTAGTTGATAAGACTGTGGGATAGATGGGTTAGGATAGAATTTGTGTAAATAGGTTTTGGACGAACAGTGTGAACCCAGTCAGCTATCTTTCACCACCTCTGAAATAACACAGATAGGCTATTGTAATGTGAGGTCAGGAGGCAATTCCAAAATTCAGGGCCTCAGGTGGGAACAAAGAAGGGGGCAGGTGGAATTGCTGAACTGGAGGTTAATATGTACTCGATGGGCTGAAGGGCCTTGCGCTCACTGAGTCCTGAGGCTCATTTCTGGTAGCACAGTGGTACAGCAGTGAATCGCAGCCCTCAGCAACGGCTCTCAGCTCCAGCAGCCCGGGTTTAGTTGGGTGCTGTCTGCACATGTATTTATGTTTTATTTAGAGGCACAGCATAGAACAGGCCCTTCTGGTCCAACGGGCTGCGGCACCAGCAACCCAACCAATTTAACACTAGCCTAATCACAGCCAACTTACATTGACCAATTAACCTAATAACCGGTCCATCTTTTGACTGTGGGAGGAAACTGAGGAACCTGGAGAAAATCCACGTGCTCATGGGGAGAATGTACAAACTCTTCACAGAGGATGCCAGAATTGAACTCCAAACTCCTGACGCCCGAAGCTGTAATAGCACTGCGCTAACCACTGCACTACTGTGTTCCTGGCTGTGACTACACAAGTTTCCCCTGGGTGGCCTGGTGAGGGTCGCACTGAGAGTCTGGGAATGTGAAGGGGGACTGAAACAGGAGGAGGGTGGGGGATAGTGTGAGTGGGCGCCCTGCTGTCAGAAGGCCTGATCACATGATCTGAGACTCCAATACCTGTGGCCAGAGGAAGACGCAGTCCTGCTATGCAGCTGGGTACAGCAGCTACCTACCTGGTTGTCCGTGACGGTGCACACTCCCTCCGAGCTCAGGAAGAAGGAACAATGGTTGCGGGAGATCATCAGAGGACATGTCTTGGCCAAGAGGCGGTGGGTCACGCCCAACCCTCGCCCGACCGTCACCTTCAACAACAGAGCACAATAGGCAGCGCATTGGTACACCAATAGCAGATACAACTCACAGCATTAGCCCTCAAACACACAGTAAGCACAGAGCAAATAACATCCTCAGAGAGTGACCAGTGGGGAAGTTGCACTACCAATCAGAGACAACATCACAGCTGCACTCATATGACATAATGGAGGGCTCGTCCACTGAATCTACATGGCTAGAACTCAAAAGTAGGAAGGATGCAATCAGTCTGATGCGATTGTCCTACAGACCCCCTCAGCAGGCATGGGACACTGAAAAACATTTATGCAGCCAGATTAAGGAAAGTGTATAAACAATAGGGTTGTTGTCATGGGGGACTTCAACTTCTCTAATATAAACTTCTGAGTGCAGGAGGTTCAGATGGGGCAGAATTGGTAATATGCATCCAGGAGGGTATGCATCTACCCATCTATTGGATCTGGGTAATGAGCCTGGTTAAGCGATCAACCCTTCAGTGGATGAGCAGTAAGGCAACCGTGACCACAACTCCTTAGGTTTTAAGACAGCAATAGATAAGGAGAAGAAGTATGGAGCTAGCAGGAGAGTATTAAATTCGAGCAGGGCAAATTACAATTATTAGGTATCAATACATTGACAGACTCCGATGTTATATAGTGACAGAACTGTCCCCACTGGTACAATATCCGGATGTTCAACGTTGACAGACCCGTCCACAGGAGTACTGTACCCCGGTGTTAAACAGTGTCAGACCCGTCCACAGGAGTACTGTACCCTGGTGTTACACAGTGACAGACCCCTCCACAGGAGTACTGTACCCTGGTGTTACACAGTGACAGACCCGTCCACAGGAGTACTGTACCCTAGTGTTAAACAGTGACAGACCCGTCCACAGGAGTACTGTACCCCGGTGTTAAACAGTGACAGACCCGTCCACAGGAGTACTGTACCCTGGTGTTAAACAGTGACAGACCCCTCCACAGGAGTACTGTACCCTGGTGTTACACAGTGACAGACCCGTCCACAGGAGTACTGTACCCTGGTGTTACACAGTGACAGACCCCTCCACAGGAGTACTGTACCCTGGTGTTACACAGTGACAGACCCGTCCACAGGAGTACTGTACCCTAGTGTTAAACAGTGACAGACCCGTCCACAGGAGTACTGTACCCCGGTGTTAAACAGTGACAGACCCGTCCACAGGAGTACTGTACCCCGGTGTTAAACAGTGACAGACCCGTCCACAGGAGTACTGTACCCCGGTGTTAAACAGTGACAGACCCGTCCACAGGAGTACTGTACCCCGGTGTTAAACAGTGACAGCCGTCCACAGGAGTACTGTATCCTGGTGTTAAACAGTGACACCCTTCCACAGGAGTACTGTACCTCGGTATTATACAGTGACAGACCCGTCCACAGGAGTACTGTACCCCGGTGTTATACAGTGACAGACCCATCCACAGGAGTACTGTACCCTGGTGTTACACAGTGACAGACCCCTCCACAGGAGTACTGTACCCCGGTGTTAAACAGTGACAGACCCGTCCACAGGAATACTGTACCCTGGTGTTAAACAGTGACACCCATCCACAGGAGTACTGTACCTCGGTATTATACAGTGACAGATCCGTCCACAGGAGTACTGTACCCCGGTATTATACAGTGACAGACCCGTCCACAGGAGTACTGTACCCTGGTGTTAAACAGTGACACCCGTCCACAGGAGTACTGTACCCCAGTGTTAAACAGTGACACCCGTCCACAGGAGTACTGTATCCTGGTGTTACACAGTGACAGACCTGTCCACAGGAGTACTGTACCCTGGTATTATACAGTGACAGACCCGTCCACAGGAGTACTGTACCCTGGTATTATACAGTGACAGACCCGTCCACAGGAGTACTGTACCCTGGTGTTAAACAGTGACACCCGTCCACAGGAGTACTGTACCCCAGTGTTAAACAGTGACACCCGTCCACAGGAGTACTGTACCCCAGTGTTAAACAGTGACACCCGTCCACAGGAGTACTGTATCCTGGTGTTACACAGTGACAGACCTGTCCACAGGAGTACTGTACCCTGGTATTATACAGTGACAGACCCGTCCACAGGAGTACTGTACCCTGGTATTATACAGTGACAGACCGGCCCACAGCAGTACTGTATCCTGGTGTTAAAACAGTGACACCCATCTACAGGAGTACTGTACCCTGTTGTTATACAGTGACAGACCTGTTCACAGGAATACTGTACCCTGTTGTTATACAGTGTCAGATCGGTCCACAGGAGTACTGTACCCTAGTATTATACAGTGACAGACCTATCCACAGGAATACTGTACCCTGTTGTTATACAGTGTCAGATCGGTCCACAGGAGTACTGTAACCGGTGTTCTTCAGTGACCATAACACTAAGATATAGGAGCAGAATTAGGTCATTTGGCCCATCAAGTCTGCTCTGCCATTCAATCATGGGCTGATCCAATTCTTCCAGTCATCCCCACTCCCCTGCCTTCTCCCCATACCCTCTGTTGCCCCGGCTAATCAAGAACCTATCTATCTCTGTCTTAAATGCACCCGATGACTTGGCCTCTACAGCTGCTTGTGGCAACAAATTCCACAGATTTACCACCCTCTGACTAAAGTAATTACTCCGCATCTGTTTTAAATGTACAAACCCCATTTCCAGAAAAGTTGGGATATTTTCCAAAATGCAATAAAAACAAAAACCTGTGATATGTTAATTCACGTGAACCTTTATTTAACTGACAAAAGTACAAAGAAAAGATTTTCAATAGTTTTACTGACCAACTTAATTGTATTTTGTAAATATACACAAGTTTAGAATTTGATGGCTGCAACACACTCAACAAAAGTTGGGTCAGAGGCATGTTTACCATTGTGTTACATCACCTTTCCTTTTAATAATACTTTTTAATATTTTGGAACTGACGATACTAATTGTAGTAGATTTGCAACTGGAAATTTTGTCCATTCTTGCTTGATATAAGACTTCAGCTGCTCAGCAGTCCGTGGTCTCCGTTGTCTGATTCTCCTCTTCATGATGCGCCATACATTTTCAATAGGAGATAGAGCTGGACTGGCTGCAGGCCAGTCAAGCACACGCACTCTGTGTCTACAAAGCCACGCTGTTGTAGCCCATGCAGAATGTGGTCTGGCATTGTCCTGCTGAAATAAGCATGGACGTCCCGGGAAGAGACGTCGCCTTGATGGCAACATACGTCTCTCTAAAATCCTAATATACGCCTCAGAGTCAATGGTACCTTCACATACATGCAACTCACCCATGCCGTGGGAACTGATGCTGGCTTTTGCACCTTTCGCTGATAACAATCAGGATGGTCGTTTTCATCTTTGGCACGGAACTCGACGCCCATTTTTTCTGAAAACTAGCTGAAATGTGGACTCATCTGACCACAGCACACGGTTCCACAATCTTTTGGTCCATCTGAAATGAGCTCGGGCCCAGAGAACTCGCTGGCGTTTCTGCATAGAGTTGATGTATGGCTTCCACCTTGCGTAATACAGTTTCAAGTTGCATTTCTGGATGCAGCGACAGACTGTTAAGTGACAATGGTTTTCTGAAGTACTCCCGAGCCCAGGTGGCTATAATTGTCACAGTAGCATGATGGTTTCTTAGGCAGTGCCGCCTGAGGGCTCGAAGATCACGCGCATTCAACAGTGGTTTCCGACCTTGCCCTTTACGCACTGAGATGTCTCTGAATTCTCTGAATCTTTTCACAACATTATGTACTGTAGATGTTGAAAGACCTAAATTCTCTGCAATCTTGTGTTGGAAAATGTTCCTTTTGAACTGACTAACAATTCTCTCATGAATTTTGGCACAAAGGGGTGAGCCACGACCCATCCTTGCTTGCAAAGACTGAGCCTTTGATGGACGCTACTTTTATACCCAGTCATGATACCTCACCTGCTACTAATTAGCCTGCTTAATGTGGAGTCTTCCAAACCGGTGTTACTTGAATATTCTGTGCACTTTTCAATCTTATTTTAACTCTGTCCCAACTTTTGTTGAGTGTGTTGCAGCCATCAAATTCTAAATTTGTGTATATTTACAAAATACAATTAAGTTGGCCAGTAAAACTATTGAAAATCTTTCCTTTGTACTTTTGTCAGTTAAATAAAGGTTCACGTGAATTAACATATCACAGATTTTTGTTTTTATTGCATTTTGGAAAATATCCCAACTTTTCTGGAAATGGGGATTGTATGTCCTTCAATCCTGAAGTCATGCCCTCTTGTCCTAGAATCCCCTACCATGGGAAATAACTTTGCCACATCTAATCTGTTCAAGCCTTTTAACATTCGGAATGTTTCAATGAGATCCCCCCTCATTCTCCTAAAGTCCAGGGAATATAGCCCAAGAGCTGCCAGACGTTCCTCATATGGTAACCCTTTCATTCCTGGTATCATTCTCGTGAATCTTCTCTGAACCCTTTCCAATGTCAGTATATCCCTTCTGAAATAAGAGCCCAAAACTGCACACAATACTACAAGAGTGGTCTCACGACTGCCTCATAGAGCCTCAACATCACATCCCTGCTCTTATATTCTATACCTCTAGAAATGAATGCCAATATTGCATTCACCTTCTTCACCATCGACTCAACCTGGAGGTTAACCTTTAGGGTATCCTGCACAAGGACTCCCAAGTCGCTTTGCATCTCTGCATTTTGAATTCTCTCCCCGTCTAAATTATAGTCTGCCCGTCTATTTCTTCCACCAAAGTGCATGACCATACACTTTCCAACGTTGTATTTCATTTGCCACTTCTTTGCCCGTTCCCCTAAACTATCTAAGTCTCTCTGCAGGCTCTCTGTTTCCTCAACACTACCTGCTCTTCCACCTGTCTTTGTATCATCAGCAGATTTAACCACAAATCCATTAATCCCATAGTCCAAGTCATTGACATACATCGTAAAAAGCAGCGGTCCTAACACTGACCCCTGTGGAACTCCAATGGTAACCAGCAGCCAGTCAGAATAGGATCCCTTTATTCCCACTCTCTGTTTTCTGCTGATCAGCCAATGTTCCACCCATGCTAATAAATTCCCTGTAATTCCATGAGCTCTTATCTTGCTAAGCATCCTGAAAATCCAAGTCACCACATCCTCTGCATCTCCTTTGTCTACTCTGCTTGCAATTTCTGCAAAAAATTAGTCAGGCAGGATTTTCCTTTCAGCAAACCATGCTGGCTTTGGCCTGCGTTAACCCATCCACATGAGTACTGTACTTTGGTATTATACAGTGACAGACCCATCCACAGGATACTGTACCCCAGTGTTGTACAGTGACAGACCCATCCTCTCCTTATACCACATGCCCTCTGATCCAGGCAGCATCTTAATAAACCTCTTTTGCACCCTGTCCAAAGCCTCAGCGTGCATCCTATAATGAGTGAGCAGAACTGTGTGTAGCATTCCAGATGCAGCCGAACTAGAGTTTGATAAAACTGCAACACAACTTCCAGATAACTGAACTCAATGCCTTGATTAATAAAGGCAAGAATACCAAATCCCTATTTAACCACCCTATCAACCTGAGTAGCCACTTCCAGGAAGCTGTGAACTTGGACCCTAAGATCCCGCTCTGCTTCTCAACACAGTGTACCATCTTTTCAGATTTGACCTGCCGAGGAGAAACACTTCATATTTGGCCAGGTTAAACTCCATCTGTCATTTCTCTGCCCACATCTCATCCAAATCCTGATGTATATTTTGCCAGTCACCTATACCAGAACATCAATCTTCAAATCATCTGCAAACTTACAAACTCACCCATCTACATTTTCTTCCAGGTCATTTATGTACATCACAAACAGCATAGGTCCCAGTACAGATCCCTGTGGAACTCCACTAATCACAGACCTCAGCTGCAATAAGTCTCTTTAACCATTACACTCTGTCTTCTGAGGGCAAGCCAGTTTGAAATCCAAGTGCCCAGCTCACCATGGATCCCACACATCTTAATCTGCTGGATGAACCTCCCATGAGAGACCTTGTGAAACACCTTGCAAAAATCCACACAGACAACATCCACAGCACATTCTTCATCAATCAAATCGTCAAAAAACTCAACCAAGTTAGTAAGAAATGACTGTCAAACACCAGGGTACGTTACCAGTAGGAACAAGCCTGTCACTGTCTAACTCTGGGGTACAGAACCAGTGGGGACTGGTCTGTCATTGTATAACGGCAGGGTACAGAACTAGTGGGGACTGTTCAATTACCGTATAACATCAGGGTACATTACCAGTAGGAATGAGTCAGTCACTGTATAACACTGGGGTACAGAACTGGTAGGGAAAGATCTGTCACTACATAATACTGGGGTACAGTACCAGTGGGGGCTGCTTTGTCATTGTATAACACCTGGGTACAGTGGTGGTGGGGATAGAGCTATCACTGTATGCACTGAGGTATAGTACCGGTGGGGTCGGGTCTGTCACTGTATAACACCAGGGTACAGTACCAGTAGGGACAGGTCTGTCACTGTTTAATACGAGGGTACATCACACGTGAGGATGGGTCTGCCACAGTGTAATACCACGGTACATTAGTAGTGGGGACAGGTTTGTCACTGTATAGCATCTGTGGGGACAGATCTCTCACTGTGTAACACCAGGATACAGTACCAATGGGAAATGGTCTGTCACTGTATAACACTGGGGTACAGTACCAGTGGGGATGGGTCTGTCACTGTATAACACCAGAGTGCAGTACCAATGCAAACAAGTCTGTCATATATAATACCAGACTACAGTACCAGTAGGGGATGTGTCTTTCACTGTATAACACCAGGGTACAGTACTGGTGGAAATGTGTCTGTCACTGTATAGCACTGGGATATGGGTCTGTCACTGTATAACACCAGGGTACCGTACCAGTGGGGACTGGTCTGTCACTGTATAACACCAGGGTACCGTGCCAGTGCGGACTGGTCTGTCATTGTATAACACCAGTGTATAATACCAGTGGGAGTGGATCTGTCACTATATAACACCGGGGCACAGATCTGTTGGGGACAGGGCTATCACTGTACTATAGCGGGTTCCAGTACCAGTGGGAATGGGTCTGATCCAGTATAATACAGGGGGATGGTATCGATCGGAACTAGTCTGTCACTGTTAAACACGGGTACAGTACCGGTGGGGATGTCTCTGTCACTGTATAACACCGTGATATGGGTCTGTCACTGTATTACACTGGGGTACAGTTCCATTGGGGACAGGTCTGTCATTGTATAGTACCAGTGGGGTTGTGTCTGTCACTGTATAACACCTGCATGTGGGTCTGTCTCTGCATTACATTGGGGTACAGTACCAGTGGTGACAGGCTGTCTCGGTGTTTTAACAGGGTACGGTGTTGACGGATCTGTCATTGTATAAACCGGCATATAGTACTGATGTGGACGGATCTGTCTCTGTATCACACTGGGGTACAGTACCAGTGGGGATAGGTCTATCACTGTATCACACTGGGGTACAGTACCAGTGGGGATGGGTCTGTCACTGTATCACACTGGGGTACCGTACTGGTGGGGACAGATCTGTCACTGTATAATACCAGGTACAGTACTGGTTGGGATATGTCTGTATTGTATAACACAGGGGTACAGTACCAGTGGAGACAGGCCTGTCACTGTATAAACCGGCGTATAGTACCGGTGGGGATGGGTCTATCACTGTACCACACTGGGGTACAGTACTGGTGGGGATGGGTTAAACAGAGAGGTACAGTACCAGAGGGTATGTGTCTGTTACTGTATAAATCCGGGGTACAGCACCAGAGGGGATGTCTGTCACTGTATAACAACAGTGTATGGTACCAGTGAGAATGTGTCTGTCACTGTACAACACCGGGCACGGTACCGGTGGAGAAGGGTCTGTCACTGTACAATACTGGAGCTCAGTTCTGATGGATTGCATCTGTCATGCATACCACCAGGGTACAGTAACAGTGGGGAAAGGCCTGTCACTGTGTAACACTGGGGTACAGTAACAGTGGGAATGGATCTGTCACTATACAACATCGGGGCACAGTGGGGAAGGGACTGTCGCTGTCCAGTACTGTTCCTGTATAATACTGGGGTCTGGTCTGTCACTGTTAAACAAAGGGGTACCGTACCGGTGGGGATGTGTCTGTCTCTGTTTCACACCGGGGTATGGTACCAGTGGGGACGGGTCTGCCACTGTTAAATAAAGGGGTATGGTACCGTTGGGGATAGGTCTGTTCATGTATAATACTGGAATATGGTCTCGGTGGGGACAGGTCTATAACTGTTAAATAAAGATGTATGGTACCAGCAGGGATGGATCTGTCACTGTATAACACCGGGGTACAGTACCGGTCAGGACTGGTCTGTCACTGTATAACACCGGGGTACAGTACCGGTCAGGACTGGTCTGTCACTGTATAACACCGGGGTACAGTACCGGTCAGGAATGGTCTGTCACTGTATAACACCGGGGTACAGTACCGGTCAGGACTGGTCTGTCACTGTATAACACCGGGGTACAGTACCGGTCAGGACTGGTCTGTCACTGTATAACACCGGGGAACAGTACCGGTCAGGACTGGTCTGTCACTGTATAACACCGGGGAACAGTACCGGTCAGGACTGGTCTGTCACTGTATAACACCGGGGAACAGTACCGGTCAGGACTGGTCTGTCACTGTATAACACCGGGGTACAGTACCGGTCAGGACTGGTCTGTCACTGTATAACACCGGGGTACAGTACCGGTCAGGACTGGTCTGTCACTGTATAACACCGGGGTACAGTACCGGTCAGGACTGGTCTGTCACTGTATAACACCGGGGAACAGTACCGGTCAGGACTGGTCTGTCACTGTATAACACCGGGGTACAGTACCGGTCAGGACTGGTCTGTCACTGTATAACACCGGGGAACAGTACCGGTCAGGACTGGTCTGTCACTGTATAACACCGGGGAACAGTACCGGTCAGGACTGGTCTGTCACTGTATAACACCGGGGTACAGTACCGGTCAGGACTGGTCTGTCACTGTATAACACCGGGGAACAGTACCGGTCAGGACTGGTCTGTCACTGTATAACACCGGGGTACAGTACCGGTCAGGACTGGTCTGTCACTGTATAACACCGGGGAACAGTACCGGTCAGGACTGGTCTGTCACTGTATAACACCGGGGAACAGTACCGGTGGAGAATGGGCTGACTGTGTACCACTGTATGGAATCTATACCAGTACAGTCCACCACCGGACAACTCGGGTCCCTCCCTCTGTTACCTTTGTCCCCGGCTGCAGTTTCAGCCGCTGTCCCGCTTCCTCACCGCCCATTCTTTCCAAGTACCAGGCCAGGCTTTGCTCCGATTCCTCGGCAACCGCCGCCATCTTCTAGGTTGTCCAGTGACGCACAACCGTTTACCGACCTCATCGATGAATTCTCCAGAGCCACCTATCCGATCACAGATCGCATCGATAAGTCCTCCAGCGCCTCCCAGCCATTCACCGAACGCATCGATAAGTCCTCCTGTTGAGGTTAGGTGGGAGAGGGGGGTTACTGACCGTGATGAAGACTTCCTCATTGGGGCATGGAGCAACTGCTCCACCTATAAGTCCTCCAGTGAGGGAGACCCACTGCATTGATTCCACTTGCATGGGGATGTAATGGAAACTAAAAGCATCGATAAATGTGCTTGGGCAGTCAATAGATCACCGATGGTACATTGCCAGTGGAGCAGTGGTACATCACGCCTGGGCTGAAAGTGAAACCAGCTGAGGTTGAAGGGCCGAAACCCGGACCCTGACTGACATTAGAGGCTATAGCCGCTGGAATTTAGAGCTACGCACAACCTGTTGGAGGAATTCAGAGAGTCGGGCAGGATCTTTGTGCGGAAGGTGGAGGGTCACTCTCCGCAGATGTTGCCCAATTCACCGTCCTTTCAACAAGGTGTGTGTTGCTGAGTGTTATGAAACACCACGGGAGGCAATAGTTAGCACCACCGGAGTTTGGAGTTACTGCCTTCGATGTTAGATTCAAAATTAAGAGTAATATAATCGACAAAATACTGGAGGAACTCCGCTAGGGAAGAGTGTGTAGTCGACGTTTTGGGCCGAGACCCTTCATGAGGATTGGGGAAAAAAAAAAGATGCGCAGTCAGAGTAAGAAAGTGGTTGGAGGGGAGGAAGAACCACAAGGTTAAAATGGTGGGTCATTAGGATATCCCACTCTTTCTGGCAGACGGAGTGTACAGTGGCCACCCATTTCAATTCCACTTCCCATTCATATTCTGATATGTCAGTCCATGGCCTCCTCTACTGTCGTGATGAGGCCACACTCAGGTTGGAGGAGCAACACCTTGTACTCCATCTGGGTAGCCTCCAACCTGATGGCATGAACATTGCTTTCCTTGAACTTCTGGCAATGCCCCCCTCCCCACCACCTTCACCATTCCCATTTCCCTCTCACCTTATCTCCTCACCTGCCTATCACCTCCCTCGCCCTGGTGCTCTTCCCCCTTTACTTTATTTCATGGCCTTTTGCCTTCTCCTATCAGATTCCCCCTTCTCCAGCACTGCATCTATTTCACCAACTTCCCAGCTCTTTACTTCACCCCTCACCCCTCTCGGTTTCACCTATTGCCCTGTGGTTCTTCCTCCCCTCTCCCCACTTTTTTAACTCTGACTCATCTTTTTCTCCAGTCCTGATGAAAGGTCTCAGCCCGAAACAGCGAGTGTACTCTTTTCCATAGATGCTGCCTGGCCTGCTGAGTTCCTCCAGCATTTTGTGTGTGATGCTCGGATTTCCAGCATCTGCAGATATTCTCTTGTTTTTAATATCACTAACATATGTTGTTTTCCAACAGCAGGGTATTGCTATACATAATACAAATCTGTAAATTACAATAAGAAACACAATATATAAATGAGTCCCTAGTCAGAGGCTCTGCTCTG
Organism: Hemitrygon akajei; assembly: GCF_048418815.1. Lineage (NCBI taxonomy): Eukaryota > Metazoa > Chordata > Chondrichthyes > Myliobatiformes > Dasyatidae > Hemitrygon > Hemitrygon akajei. The sequence goes on from NC_133132.1 coordinate 40,106,025, forward strand.
CCCCAGTGGAAGGGTCCATGGGACTCACCGCATATTGGCGTTGAGCTGCATCCCACGGGACCCTATCCGATTACAGCATCACCCATCACCTAAATCTGCACCCTGACACCTACCAACACTGCAATGGGGACAACTTTCCTGCCTCCCTCCCATCTCCCCTGCCCCCCTGGTTACCCAAAACAACAGACCCAGCTTCTCTGCTTTTACCCTGTGAATCAAACCTGGTCATTCATTCACCTACCCCAAGGACCCAGTCCCCATGGATGGATGGGACTGAGGAGTTGAGGGCAGGTGCTGTCCTTAAGAAGAAAGAAGAGCAAACCTGTAGATGCTGGAAATCCAAGCAACACACACACACACACACAATGCTGGAGGAACTCAGTGGGCTCGGCAGCATCTATAGAGAAAAGTACAGTCGACATTTTGTGCCAAGACCCTTCATCAGGGCCGCAGAAGAAAGATGAGGAGTCAGAGTAAGAGTGTGTGGGGAGGGGAGGGGGAAACACAAGGTGATAAGTGAAACCGGATGGAGGGGGGGGGGAGGGGTGAAGTAAAGAGATGAGGTTGACTGGTGAACGAGATACAGGGCTAGTTAAGGGGGAATCTTATAGGAGAGGACAGAAGGCCATGGAAGAAAGAAAAAAGGGTGAGGGGCATCAGAGGGGAGTGACGGGCAGGCAAGGAGATAAGGTGAGAGAGGGAAATCAGAATGGGAAATAGAGAAGGGGGAGGGGTGAATTCCAGCAAGTTCAAGAAATCGATGTTTATGCCCTCAGTTTGGAGGTTACCCAGATGGAATTTAAGGTGTTGCTCCTCCACCCTGAGGGTGGCCTCATCGTGACAGTAGAGGAGGCTACGGATGGTCATGTTGGAACGGGAATGGAAAGTGGAATTAAAATGAGTGGCCACAAGGAGATTCCACTTTCTCCGGCAGACACAGCGTAGGTGCTCAGCAAAGCGGTCTCCCAATCTATGTCGGGTCCCACCAATTTACAAGAGGCCAACTGGGAGCACCGGATACGATAGATTACCCAACTGACTCACAGGTGAAGTGTCCTCTCACCCGGAAGGGGCTTCCCTTCCTCCACCATCAACGCTGCCCACAACTGCATCTCTTCCGTTTCGCGCACATCTGCCCTCACCCCATCCTTCTGCCACCCCACTAGGGATAGGGTTCCTCTTGTCCTCACCTACCCCCACACCAGCCTCCGCATCCAGCACATAATTTTCTGTAACTTACGCAATCTCCAACGCCACCCCCGCCTCGAAGCGCACATTTCCCTTCACCCCCCCCCCCCACTTTCTGCTTTCCACCGGGATCGCTCCCTACACAACCCCCTTGTCCATTCACCCCCTTCCCTCTGATCTCCCTCGTTGTACTTATCCTTGATCAGCCCCTACACCTCCTTCTGCATAACCACTCAGAGCGCCAAACAGTCCTTCCAGGTGAGGCGACACTTCACCAGTGAGCCTGTTGGGGGGGGGGGGGGGGGGGGGGGGGGGGGGGGAGTGTCATCTGCTCTATTTGGTGCTCCCAATGTAGCCTCCTGTACATCAGTGAGACCTGACATAGAGTGGGAGGCCACTTCGCCAAGCACCTATGCTTTGTCCACCAGAAAAAGCCGGACTCCCAGTGGCTATCCACTTAATTCCACTTCCCATTCCAACATGTCCATTGCTGGCCTCCTCTACTGTCACGATGAGGCCGCGCTGGAGCAACACCATACATTCCAACTGGGTAGCCTCCAACCTGATGGTATGAACATTGATTTCTCAAACTTACAGTCATGCCCCCCCCCTTCTAATCCTCATTCCCATTTCCCTCTCTCATCATGCCTGCCCATCAGCTTCCTCTGGTGCTCCTCCCCTCTTTTTCTTTCTTCCATGGCCTTCTGTCCTCCCCTATTAGATTCCCCCTTCTCCAGCCTGGTATCGCTTTCGACAATCAACTTCCCAGCTCTTTACTTCATCCCTCCTCTCCCGGTTTCACCTCTCACCTTCCCCTCCCACTCCTCAGCCTTTTTTCTCTCCAGTCCTGCTGAAGGGTCTCGGCCCAAAATGTCGACTGTACTCTATTCCATTGACGCTGCCTGGCCTGCTGAATTCCTCCAGTATTTTGAATGCGCTGTTGCCCCAAAGAGGTGTGTCTCAGAGAGGACGGACTTACCCTCAAGGGGCGTGGTTTATTTCCTGGGGCGGTCTTACGGGGACGGGCTTTACCTCAATGGGTGGGACTTGACCTCAAGGGGCGGGATTTGAGAAGAGGCGTGTCATTTCAGGGGCGGGGCTTTCCCTATCCCGGGGTCGCCCTCAGGATTGGATTTACCCTCAAGGGGCGTGGTTTCAGCAACGGCATCTGCGGCTCTCCGGGCGTGGCGGTCGCTGCTGATTGGCGGCTGCGCGGGGTCAGAGGTGGCACGGCGGCGGCACCGAGGCGGCACCATGAAGCGCCGGTACCCCGAACCCGAGCCCGAGGACTGGGCCCAGCACCAGGCCCAGCTCCCGGGCTCTCCCAGGCGCAGGCGGACCGACTCCGGGCTCACGTCCGGGGAGAGCAGTGGCGGGGAGCGTGCTGCCGGTGGGTGGAACGGGCTGCGGAGGGAGGGTGAGGTCCGTGGGCCCAATAGGCAGCTGCGTAGGAAAGATTGGGGGAGAATGGAGGGGAGGGAGGGGAAGGAAGGTGGGATGGAGTGAGGGGAGGGAGGGGAAGGAAGGTGGGATGGAGGGAGGGGAAGGAAGGTGGGATGGAGTGAGGGGAGGGGGTGGAGGGAGGTGAAGAGGGGAAGGGAGGACTCCTCCAATCATCTTCTCACTAAATAACCATCGATTTTCCGTTGAGGTCTATGAAGGGAGAGCAGTGGATGTGGTGTAGATGGATTTTATTGAGGCATTTGACAAGGTGGTTTATACGCTCATTGAGAAAGTCAGGAGGCATGGGATCCACGGACATTTGCGTGGATTTGGAAATGTCTTGCCCACGGAAGGTAGAGGGTGGTAGTAGACGGAGGTCTGTGACAATTGGTGTTGCGTTGGGATCCATTCTGGTCATGTGGAGTGGTAGGTCAGTAAGCTTGTAGATGACAGGAGGGTTACTGGAGTTGTGAACAGTGAAGAAGGTTGTTGTAGGCTCCTGCCAGACATTGACAGGATGAAGAGCTGTGCTGAGAAGTGACTGGATGAGTTGAGTCCAGGAAAGTGTGAAGTCATTCACTTTGAAGGAAGAATACAGAGTAATGGCAGGATTCTTTGTAGTGCGAAGGAACAGTGTTGGTAGAGTTGTTATGGTGTATGGTGTTGTTGATTAGTTGGGGGATTGAGTTCCAGAGCTGTGGGGTAATGTTGCAGCTCTGGTTAGAGTATTCTGTACATCTCTGGTTCTCTCATTGTAGGAAGGATGTGGACGCTTTAGAGAGGGTGTAGGGGAGATTTACCAGGATGCTGCCTGGATTAGAGAGCTTGTCTTAAGATGATAAATTGAGCAAGTTAGGGCTTTTCTCTTTGGAGCCGTGGGGGATGAGAGGTGACTTGATAAAGATACATAAGGTGATAAGAGGCATAAGATAGAATGGATAGCCAGAGATTTTTACCCAAGTGGGAATGGCTAATATGCGGCCTCATAATTATGAGGTGTGTGGAGGAAAGTATTGTTTGGGGGGTGTCAGAGGTGGGTTCTTTAACAGAGTGGACATAGAGGCAGATACATTAGGGACATTTAAGAAACTCTTGATAGGTACATGGATGAAAGAAAAATGGAGGGCTATGTAGGAGGAAGGGTTAGATTGATCTTCAAATCGGTTAAAAGGTCAGCATAACCTTGTGAGTTAAAGGCCCTTTACTGTTCTATGAAGTGGTTCATATAAATTACAGAGCTCCCAGCTCTGATCTCTGCACAACACCACTCATCATGGACCTCCGTTCAGAATAACATCCCTCCAGCACCAGCTTTGAATCCAGTCTACTATTTCAATGTGGGTGGCATGCATCTTAATTTTCTGGATGAGCCTCCCAAGGGGGACCATGTCTAATGCCTTACTAAGGAGTATGTTGACGATATCTACAGCTCTTCATCAATCACCTTCTTGAGAAGCTCAAGTTAGTGAGACAACTAGCCTTGCACAAAACCATGCTGACTGTCTGTAATCATGCTGTGGTTTTCCAAATGTGCATACTGTACCTCTTGCCTGTAAGGTTCTTCTCCAGTAACTTCCAACACCGAGGTGAGGTTCGCCAGCCTAGAATTTCCTGGAATATTCTTATTTCTTGATCAGCTGAACACCATGGACTTTTCTGCAGTCCTCTTGCTCCTCGTTATTTGTGATGGTACAAGGATCTTGTTTTAATGTCCCAGTAATCTCATCTTACCTTGGACAACAACCTGGTATTATATCAATCCCATCAGTCCCTGGACACTCAACCACTTTGATGCTCTTCGAAAGAGCCCGAACATATCGGTATGTCCCACACTACTCTCACTGTCTTCCGCATCCGCCTTCCGGGTGAATGCCAACACAAAGTACTCATTTGGACCTTGGCCACGCTCTGATAAATTCCCTCCTTTATCCTCAAGTTGTCACCCTATCATCTTGTTCTAAACTGAAACTCTTTCCACTATGTGCAAGAACATGAGGTGATAATTAACCTGTAGCAATGACTCTGTAGCTGTACCCTTGTGGGACACCAGTGTTTGGAGTAATCGTGATGAAGGTGTTAATTTCCAGCTTCCAGTTGCCGAGGGAGGTGTTGAGTCCCAGGTCTTGAAGTTTGGAGATGAGCTGATTTGGAATTACAGTGGTAAAGGTGGCGCTGTTATCAATGAACAGATGAATGTCAGTATTTTTGTTCCCTGGCTGTTCCAGAAAAGAATGCAGGGTTGGAAGAAGGGAGAGAGGAGCAGGAGGTGGGTTGGGAAGGGGTGGGGACATGGGTACAGGAGCATTACAAGAGGTGGGGTGGGGACGTGGGTACATGACAATTACAGGAGGTGGGGTGGGGACATGGGCACAGGACCATTAAAGTCTCAGAGCATGACTGTCTCTCTCCCCTCTCCCAGTGACAGGCAGCAGCGATGAGGACTCTGACGGTGAGGGGCCACGGATGGGGTTCGGGGCCCCTGTGCCGCTGGAGGCGGCAGGTTCCGAGGTCCCACCCTCCGACCCCCTCTCCAGCAAGTACTCCATGTACAACAGTGTCTCCCAGAAGCTCATGGTAAATGTGCTGGAACTCTCTCCCAAACCTGTCCCTCCTAACCCCCACCCTGTCACCTCCCTGCCCCCAAACACTGACATCTGCTTGCAACATCCTCATAGCCTCACCCCCTCATCCTTTCACCCCCATGCTCTCTCCCCAACTCCTGTCTGCTCACCCCGTCCCCTCTCGACAAGCCCCACCTAATCGCTCATCCCCCTCTCCCTCTCACGCCATCGTCCCCACCATCACCGCCACTCCCCCCCCCCCTCTGTATTCCTGCTCTGACCTCTCTAATGCCCCACAGATGAAGATGGGTTACCGTGAGGGGGAAGGTCTGGGCAAGTTTGGCCAGGGCCGGAAAGAGATAGTGGAGGCGTCGCTGCAGCGTGGGCGCCGCGGGCTGGGACTCAAGGTGAAGGGCTTCGACGGAGACCTCAACATCGACTGGCAGGTGGAGACCGAGGTGAGTGCAGTCCTCTGCTCCCTGTAATATCAGTCACTTTGTGTCAGTTGCTCAGTGCCCAGCAACGGTAACCACAGTCCACATGGTTTCAGTCACGCAGTGCCCAGCGGCAGTAATGCGACCCACTTGGTGTCAGTCACTGTGTCGGTAGACGGTAACCACGTCCCATACGGTGTCAGTCACTCAGTGTCCAGCGACAGTAGCCTGAACTCACACAGTGTCAGTCGCTCTGTGCCCAGCAATGATAACATGACCCATACAGAGTCAGTCACCCTGTGCCCAGCGATGGTAACCACAACCCGCATGGTGTCAGTTACTCAGTGTCCAGTGACGGTAACACGACCCACATGGTGTCAGTCACCATGTACGATTATGTATTTGAGTACACAGGGTGTATGGACCGAGCAATGTTGGGCGTGTGGGCAGGGTGTAGGGTCTGTAAGCAGGGGGTGTTAGTAGGTTGCATTGGGTTATGTGTGTGTTTGATCAGTGGACAGTTCTGTGGGTGCAGTGTGTTGTGTGTGTGTTGGGTTGGTGAGTGTGTTGGCTGTACAGGCAGGGTGTGTTATGCCTGCATGTTTGTGTGTTGGGATTATCTGACAGATTTCGCTGTGTGGTAATTTTTGCCTCTTCTCAGCCCAGTGCTTACGAACGGGTGGAGTGGTTTCCAGAATGTTCCCTGAAGATCCCACATGCGTCGGAGCTGCGTGAGTGGATGTGCATCGGACAGGTACAGTGCTCTGTCCTAGATCTCGTCCCTCTTGTTTCAAGCAGGCATGTGTCTCACTCTGCATTCTCTCTCCCTTGCAGCGGAAGATGGAGATCGAGGACGAGACGGAGTTCTGTGACGGAGACCTGCTGAGGGATGTTCTCAGGTGTAAGGTCAGTGAGCCACACCACATCGTCTTGGTTGGGCTGCGGTGCTGTGTTAAGAGGGGCAGGGCCACCGGGACAGGCCCCTGTTCTTGTACAAGCAGGAGAAATGAGCACTGGTAGGAACATTCCGCATTATCTCCCCAACTCCCCATTCCCTCCTTTCTCTTACCAGCATCTCTTGCCCTCAATCTCCTCATGTCTGGACTGTCTCCGTCACTGTCCTGAATCAGGCACCTCTGACTGTCCTGACTCCTGGGGAAAAGGTCCCGTAGCCTAGCTTTCCTTAGCTACAGATTCCTTATTTTGATACGTGCCTGTGTCCTAAACTCCCCAGCCGGGTGGGGGGAAATGCCTTCTTGTCCCTACCGTCCAGCCCTGCACTGTGTGTATGAGATCTATCTGTAAACTGGAGAGCTCAGCATGCCAGTGTTACTGAAGCACTCAGCAGGTCACGCGTGGATCCAGGTCCCAGCATTCACACTCCACAACTGCACTGAGAATCCTTGTCTAGGTGCACCAGCTTTGAAGCAGTGCTTTTCCCAGAGGAGCTCTGTGAGTCCCCCGCCCAGGTTCTCCCTCTATCGTTTCACCTGCTCGTCATCAGTGTTTGCCTCAGGACTGGGTACCATGACCTGTGTTGTTTCATCTGCCCACTATGCCCTCCTGTCACCAGCTCGTCCCCCTCTCTCTTTTGTAGCACTACCTCCCCTGTGCATGCTCAGACCTGGATACCCTCCCTTTGCCATCACAGATGATGCTCGACCCACTGAGTTCTTCCGGCAGGTGGTCAGTTGCTCCATTTTCCTCGATCTCCCCTCGTAGCAAGCCCGCTGCCCCAGATCCTCGCCGCATTCCCTCTGTGGCTCCCTGTTCACAGTGCGTTTGGTGAGCTGGAGGCTGAGGAAGGGCAGGCGGAATTGTGTTCGGGGTTAGGGAGTGTTGGGTGGGGTCAGGACTGACCCACGTTCACCCCGTTTACAGAGCGAGTTTGTTGAGTTGGAGGGGGAGGAGATTGGGGTTGAGGGTTGGGTGGGGTCAGGACTGACCCACGTTCACCCCGTTTACAGAGCGAGTTTGTTGAGTTGGAGGGGGAGGAGATTGGGGTTGAGGGTTGAGTGGGGTCAGGACTGACCCACGTTCACCCCGTTTACAGAGCGTGTTCGATGAGCTGGAGGGGGAGGAGATGCGGCGAGCTCGCACAAAGTCGAATCCCTTCGAGACCATCCGCGGGGTCTTCTTCCTGAACAGGTAACGGGGTCGGGAGTCGGGTGGGCAGGTGTGACGGAGGAGGAGAGGCGGTAGCCGGGAATGTGATGTGAATGTGGTGTAGTGGGGTGGCAGGAAGTGAGGGAGGGTTGTGGGTCTTTGGGGATTTCCAGAGATGTGGTGACTCGGTGGGGCTGATTGACTTCCTGGGTGAGCCCCATGGATGAGCCTGAGCAGATGGGGTGGGGGTTTTATAGAGGATGGAGCCAGAGGTCATTGCCCTGACCTGTGTTTGGTGTCCCAGGGCAGCGATGAAGATGGCCAACATGGACCATGTGTTTGATTACATGTTCACCAACCCACGGGACAGCTTCGGTGTGAGTACCAATCCCACCCTTCCTTCTTCCTCTTCCCCCACCCCATAATATTAATTTTTACTACTCCACGGGACAGCCATAGCGTGAGTACCAATCCCACCCATTTCCTCCACCCACCACCATCGTCTTGCTTCCTCTCCACCAACGTGTTCGCCAACCCAAGGAGAGCCACCGTTCAAGTGCCAATCCCACATACAGCTTACTCCGCATGAGATTCACTAGTCTGAAGGGCAGCCTTGGCATCAGTACCCCTCCCTCCAACTCCCACCCTTCCCCAGTGGCTGCCCTCCACTCCCCACATCCTACTGTCCTTACCTCAGACACACCGCACCTCCCTACCCCCACCGTGTCTCGTACCCCCATGCACCCCTGTGCCTGTCTTCCAGCGTCCGTTCATCCGGGTTGCTGTACTTTGCCGATGTCTGCGTGAGCCCCGGCAGGTTCTCGGACATCCTGCATCCTGGACCCCCGCAGACCCACCCTGCCTGTGTTCCAGCACCCGTTGGTCCGGGACAAAGACGGGGAGTTGCTGTACTTTGCTGATGTCTGCGCGGGTCCTGGCGGGTTCTCGGAGTACGTGCTCTGGAGGAAGCGCTGGCACGCCAAGGGCTTTGGCCTCACCCTGCGTGGCCCCAACGACTTCAAACTCGAGGACTTCTTCGCAGCCTCCAGCGAGTTCTTCGAGCCCTACTACGGTGGGTCGTGAGCAGGGGTGGGTTGGTTAGGGTGGGGAACTGGATAGTGGTAGCTACTAGTGTACAGTGGGGAGGGGGCGGGACTGGTATGGGGAACAGGGCTGAGATGTGAATCCCTGCAGCGTCTGGTGACTCTGTGATTTAACCGATTGCAAATCCACCCTGTGGGTCAATGACAGTGACACCTCCCTTCCTGACAGGCTGAATGCTTTCTGTGCGCATTTGACCAATTGAATGATGTTGCATCGAGGAAAGCCCCCTCTGTTCCTGAGGAACAGGCACCCTCTGTGGCCACAGCAGAGCGGAGGAGGATCCTAGCCGGCGTAAACCCAGGCAAATCTACAGGGCCAGACAACATATTTGGTCAGGTGCTGAAGGACAGTACAGCCCAGCTAAAAGAGGTCTTAACCGACATCTTTAGTATCTCTCTGAAGCAGTCCACTGTCTCTGCAAACTTCAAGGCATCATTCCGGTGCCCAGCAGAGATGGAAACTGGCCTAAGTGATTACCACCCAGTGGCGCTAATTTCAACAATCATGAAGTGCTTTAACTGGCTGGTAAATGGATCGTATAAAGTCCCACTTTCCAGCTACGCTGGACCCTCCAGTTCACCTACCTTTCAAACTAGTCCACGGATGATGCCATGGCCTTGGCCCCCCACTTCATCCTGTCCCACCTCGAAAGTGATGCCTCATCGACTTCAGCTCCGTGCTTAATATGAGACTGGTGGGTAACTGAACTCTTTGGGACTCAACACCCCACTCTAACTGGAACTTGGACTTCTTGATGGGAAGACCCCAATCAGTTTGAGTCGGCAGCAACATTTCAAGCTCTGTCACGCTAATTACAGGTACTCCCAGAGACTTGTCAAATTGTATGAGACAACCTGAGTCTCAACAAGGACAAGACGAAAGAGATAATTGTGGACTTTGAGAAGGCACTGGTCGACCACTTGGTAACAGCTTCTTTCCTCGGGCTGTGAAACTAATGAATACCTTGCAACGAATGAGGTCTCATCACTAGAACAGCCAGCTGTTTACCTGTGCTGCACTTTACTACATGTGTTTTGAATTATTTTTTATTAACTTATTTATAGTATAGATATTGTTTTATGTGGTGTGTGTGATATATATTGTGTGGGTGCACCATGGTCTGGAGGAATGTTGTTTCTTCTATGTACATAACTTTTTGTTCTATGTATAGTCAGATGACAATAAATTTTACTTGTCTCAGAGGCCAAAGTCAGAACATCTTTCAAGAGGGTGAACCCTCATAAGGCATCAGGCCCTGATGGTGTACCTGCTGGGGCTCTGAAAACCTTTGTTAAACAACTGATAGGAGTGTTCAAGGACATCTTTAATCTCGCTGCTGCAGTCGGAGGTTGCCACCGGCTTCCGAAGGGCGACAGTCATACAAGAGCCCATGAGGAGCAGGGTGAGCTGCCTCAATGACTATCACTCAGCGGCATTTACATCTGCCGTGATGAAGTGCTTTGGAAGGTTGGTCATGGCCAGAATCAACTCCTGCCTCAGCAAGGACCTGGACCTGCTGCATTTTGGCTCTCAGCAGATGTAATCTCACTGGCTCTCCACTCAGCCTTGGATCACCTGGACATAATGTCAGGCTACTGTTTATTAACTGCAGCTCCGTGTTCAACACAATCATTCCCTCAGTTGTAATCAACAAGCTCCAAAACCTGGGCCTCTGTACCTCCCTCTGCAACTGGATCCTTGACTTCCTCACCGGGAGACCACACACTCTGTGCAGATCGGAACTAACATCTCCTTGCTGACAGTCACCACTGGCAGACTGCAAGGATATGTGCTTAGCCCACTGCTCTACTCTCTCTACACCCACGACTGTGTGACTAGGCACCGTTCAAACGCCATCCATAAATTTGCTGATGACACAACTATTGTTGGCAAAATTTTAAAGCACGAGGAGGCGGCGCACAGGTGCGAGATAGACCGATTGTGGACTTGAGGAAGGGGAAGACGGGAACACACACCAGTGCTCAACGAGGGGTCAGTAGTGGAAAGAGGTGAGGGGTTTCAAGTTCCTGGGTGTCAACGTCTCTGAGGCCTAACATATAGATGTAATTACGAAGAAGACACACCGGCAGCTATGTTTCGTCAGGAGCTTGAGGAGGTTTGATATGTCACCAAAGACACTCGCAGATTTCTACAGATGTACCCTGGAGAGAACACTAACTGGTTGCATCTCTGTTCAGTATGGAGGGGCCACTGCACAGGATCAGAAAAAGCTGCAGAAAGTTGCAAACTCAGCCAGCTCCGTCATGGGACCAACCTCCCCAACGTCGAGGACACCTTCAAAACGCAATGACTCAAAAAGGCAGCTTCCATCATTAAGGACCCCATCTCCCAGGTCAGGCCCTTTTCTCATTGCTACCATCAAGGAGGAGGTGCAGGAGCTTGAAGAGACACACTCAACATTTTAAGAACAGCTTCTTCCCCTCCGCCATTGGATTTCTGAATGAGCAATGAACCATGAACACTACCTCAGTATTTTGTTGCTCTTTTTTTCAGTACTTAATTTGATTTATTTCAATATATTTCTTATTGTAATTTAGTTGTTTTATTATGCTTTCCAGACCTATTCCATAACATATGCCAGTGATGTTAAACCTGATTCTGATTGTGGGGATGAGTTCTGGATTAGATGGGCTTTGTGTGTGGTTGACTGCTGGGGTTTGACGGTGGTCAGGGTTACAGCCAGGCGGAGTCAGAATCGGGGTTGGTGGTGGTGGGCTCACGGATGGGTGAGGGTTGCAGCCCCCGGCTGCTGACGGTAATGTGTTCCCCCACAGGTGAGGGGGGTGTGGACGGGGACGGAGACATCACCCGACCCGAGAACATCACTGAGTTCCGCCGCTTCGTGTTGGAGAACACCGACCGCAGGGGAGTCCACTTCCTCATGGCCGACGGGGTAGGTGGGATCAGGCCCCCCCCCCCCACTCCCGACACTGACCCGACTCTGGCACTGCCTTTTGACCCCTTCCCAACCCTTCGGAGCCCCCCTGCCCCAACCTCAGCACCACCCTCCGATCCAGGCACTTCCCCAACCCTGCACAACCCCCTGACCCCTGTGCCACAGTTGACCCCTTCCCAAATCCTCCCCAATCCCAGAAGCACCCCTGACCCCTTTCCAAGCACACCCTGGTCCTGACAGCAATATCCGTCCCTCCTGGTCCCCGGCACTATCACTGACTCCTTCCCAACCCATTGCCGAGCCTGGCACCACCCCCCATCCCCTCCCAGACCCCGACTCCTCCCCAATTCAGGCACCACTCTCTAACCCCTCTTCGTCACCACTCTCTGCCCACCCCGGCCTGATCTCCAGATCGTGGCTCTGCCACTCTACTCTTACACTGCTCCACCCTTTGATCTGACCCCTGAAACCCTTCTCCCACCCAGCCCAGACCTCCACTACTGATCCTGACCCCAGCTGTATGTCCTGCCAGTGCACAGGAGGATCCCAACGCCGATGCACCCTTTACCCCCCCCCCCCCCCCCGTACACAGGAGAATCCCAATGCCGATGCACCTTGCCCTGCCGCGCACTCTTCCCTCCGCCGTTCTCAGGAGGGTCCCATTGCTGACACTGTCCTTGTGTCCAGGGATTCTCGGTGGAGGGACAAGAAAACCTGCAGGAAATCCTCAGCAAACAGCTACTTCTCTGCCAGGTGCTGGTGGGGCTCAGCGTCATCCGCACAGGTATGGGGGCGTGTAAACAGCATGGTCCGCACAGGTATGGGGGCGTGTAAACAGCGTGGCCCATACAGGTATGGGGGCGTGTAAACAGCGTGGTCCGTACAGGTATGGGGGCGTGTAAACAGCGTGGTCCGTACAGGTATGGGGGCAGGTAAACAGCATGGTCCGCACAGGTATGGGGGCGGATAAACAGCGTGGTCCGGACAGGTACGCACAGGTATAGGGAAATGGTAAACACTGTGGACAGTTGATGTACAGTTGCAAGAAAATGTTTGTGAATCCTTTGAATTACCTGGTTTTCTGCATTAATTACTTGTAAAATGTGGTCCTGATTTTCATCTAAGTCACGATAATAGACAAATACAATCTGTCGAAACTTAACAACATGCAAACAATTGTGCCTCTTGTCAATACTGAGTACACCATTTAAACAATCACAGTCTAGGTTCAAAAAAGTATGTGAACCTCTGAGGTAATGCCTTCTGCAAAATCTATTTGGAGTCAGGTGTCCCAGTCAATGAGATGATATTGGAGGTGTGGGTTGTTTAGGTGCCCTGCTCTATAAAAAAGGCATTCAAAGTCAGGTTACTGACAGAGCCTGCGCTTCTCAAGAAAGATCTGTTTATGTGCACCGTGCCTCAAGCAAAACAACTTTCAGATGACCTTAGAAGAAGAATTGTAAAGATGCATGAAACTGGAAAAGGCTGCAAAAGCATTTCTAAAGACCTGAGTGTTCATCAGTCCACAGTAAGAGAAGTTGTCTGCAAATGGAGGAAACTCAGTACTGTTGCCACTCTCCCTAGGAGTGGGCATCCTGCACAGATCACACGAAGAGCAGAATGCAATGTTGGAGGTGAGAAAAAACCCAAGAGTAGCAGCAATAGACCTTGCTAAAGTCTCTGTTCATGTGTCCACGGAAAACACTGAACAACAATGGTGTTCATGGAAGGACACCGTGGAGGAAACTTAACTGCTCCAAAAAAAAACATTGCTGCACATCTCAAGTTTGCAAAAGTCCACCTGGATGTTGTACAGTGCTTCTGGGACAAAGTTCTGTGGACAGATGGGACAAAAGTTGAACTTTTTTGGCAGAAATGCACACTGCTGTGTTTGGAGGAAAAAGAGCACTGCACACCAACACCTCATCCCAGCTGTGAAGCCTGGTGGAAGGAGCTTCGTGGTTTGGAGCTGCTTTGCTGCCTCAGGGCCTCGGCAGCTTGCGGTCATTGAGGGAACAATGAATTCAAAGTTGCATCAAGACACTTTACAGGAGAATGACAGGGTGTCAGTCTGTCACCTAAAGCTTAATAGTTGAGCGATGTAACAAGACAGTGATGCAATACACATTGTACAGCAACAGAATGGTTTAAAAAGAAGAAAATTTGTCCTTTGGAATGGCCAAGTCAGAGTCCAGACCTTAACCCAATTGAAATGCCGTGACATGACCTGAAGAGGCTGTTCGTGCAAGGTATCTCAGAAATATTGATAAACTGAATGGTCTAAAATTCTTCCTTGCTTTTGTGCAAGCCTGATCAGCAGCTGCAGGAAATGTTCGGTGGAGTTTATTGCTGCTAAAGGATGTTCTACCAGTTATTAAGTACAAGGGTTCACATGCTTTTTCCAGCCTGGACTGTGAATGATTAAACAATGTGTTCAATAAAGACATGAAAAGTACAATTGTGTTTTATTAGCTTTAACAGATTGTGTTTTTCTATTATTGTGACTTAGATGAAGAACAGACCACATTTTATGAGTAATGAATGCAGAAAATGAGGTAATTGCAAAGGGTTCACAAGCATACAGGTATTTGGAGACAATAAACATCATGGTCTGTGCAGGTAGTACGGGGATGGGGGAGGGGGTAAGCAGTGCGTTCCATGTAGGTACGTTCAGGTATAAGGGAGGGGTAAACAGTGTGATCTGTGTAGGTACTTACAAGTATGGGGAGGGGGTAAACAGCGTGGTCCATGCAGGTTTGCGCGGATATGGGGGTGGGGGGTGGTGGAAGCACTGTGGTCTGTACAGGTCGGAGGAGCATGCAGAGGTGTTGTCTGCACAGGTACATGCAGGTACTCTGGGGTGGAGATGGTGGGGCGGGGGAGCACGAAGATTTGGGAATGTGGTCTGTGTCAGTCCAGAGGAGAGATGGGAGGGGTGATAGAGAGGTCTATAAATACGGTGGGGTGCGTCTCAGTGAGGGTCTGTGTCTCACTGCAGATCCTGGTGTGATATGGGGAGTGGGAGGTTAGGGGGTGGTGCTTTGGGTGGGTGTTCTGCTGCCCACTGCAGCCACTTCACGGGTCGTGTGGGGTTAATGAGCAGATCCAGGGGTCAGTGTAAGGTTCAGGCTTCACCTCTCACCTTCCTCCGCAGGCGGACACTTTGTGTGCAAGACCTTTGACCTGTTCACGCCGTTCAGCGCCGGGCTCATCTACCTCCTCTTCCTCTGCTTCGAGAGGGTGTCGCTGTTCAAACCCATCACTAGCCGTCCGGCCAACTCTGAGCGGTCAGCGTCCATTCTGTCCTGTCCTGTCCCACTGACCGACACCGCTCCGTCCCAGTGACGACCCACGTGCTTAGGGAGGCAGGTGGAAATAAGATGGAGGGAGGGGAAGGGTGGTAATCTGCAGTCAGTTGGTTCCTCACTCCCCGGGTACGTGGTGTGCTGGTCTCCGCGAGAGGGTCATGAGAGAGGAGTGGGTGTTGTCTGTGGTCAGATTCTCTCCTTCACCCATCCCTCAACATCTCCCCCTTTTCCCTCTTCCCCACTTCCCCCCATACATGGTGTCCCAGTCTGTGCAGGAGGATGGTGAAGGGGTGTGGGGTTACACGTTCTGTTGTCAGATGTTTTCTCTCTCTCACTCTCAGGTACATCGTGTGCCGATCTCTGCGGGAGGGTACGGACGTGGTGCGTGATTATCTCTTCACCGTCAACGTGAAGCTGAACCAGTTGCGGGGCTCAGACCAGGACGTCACCTCCCTCGTGCCGCTCGCTGTCCTCAAAGCCCACCAGCCCTTCTCCCAGCACCTTTGCACCTCTAACCAGAGGTGAGTGGTTCCCTGCCCCCATCCCCACCCCCTCTGGATCTCCAAACCCATCCCCACCCCATCTGGACCTCCAAACTCACCCCTACCCTCTGACCTGCCTGGTCCCAAACCTCTTTACAGACGAATACGCCGGACACAAACCCCCGACACGGGCCGTGGCTCCGATCCCGGCTGAGATTGACTCTGACCCTTTCTCTTCCAGCCATGCTGTGCTCCAGATCAAGGCTTTGGCTAAAATTCATGCCTTCATTCGTGATCCGTGAGTATGGTGCGCTCTCTCCCTGAAACCCCCCCCCACAGCCCAACAAGTCTCTGGCACCCCCCCCCCCCCCCACAGTCTCCAGACTGTTCCCTTGCGTCTCTGCCCCTTTCCCCCGTGTCTCTGTGGGTTCCTGGTGATCGTCAGTGCTGGGACTGGGGTTAGTGTTGGGAGCCTGGTGTTCAATGGGTTGCCTCAGTTAGGAAAGTGTTGTTTGGGGGGGCATGGCTTTTTTCTGCCCACCCATGGGATATGGAGATGATTACCCCTTGATGGGGGTATATGGAGGCGATGGTTACCCAGCCATCTGTTGGAGTTGGTCCCAGTCTCTTTGCATTTGCCCTACTAAGGTGCAATACCTCACATTTTTCTGGGTTAAACTCCATCTGCCATTTCTCTGCTCATATCTGCAACTGATCTATATCACACTGTATTCTTTACCAGTCTTCTACACTATCCACAACTCCACCAATCTTGATATCAAAAAAAACCCCAAATACTAATCCCTCCGACCTAAACATTGTCCATATCCCTCCATCTTCACAGTCATGTGCCTATCTAAATCTCTCTTAAAAGCCTCTAAGGTATTTGCCTCTGCCAACATACCAGGTAGCGTATTCCAGGCATCCACCACTCTCTGAATAAAAAAACTTGCCCCTCACATCTCTCTGAACTTATCCCCTCTCAGCTTCAATGCTTGCCCTCTGGTGTTAGACATTTCAACCCTGGGAAGCAGACAGTCCCTGTCCACTATCTATGCCTCTCATAATTTTATAAACCTCTATCAGATCACCCCTGAGCCAGCTCCACTCCAGAGAAAAGAACCCAAGTTTATCCAGCCCCCATGATAGCACATGCCCTCTAAACCAGGCAGCGCCCTGTTAACCCTCTTCTGCAGCCTCTCCAAAGCCTGAACGTCCTTCCTATAGTGGGGTGTCCAGAACTGTATGCAATGCTCCAGAAGTGGCCTAACCAGTTTTACAAAGTTTTGCAACATTAGCTTATAACTTTTGAATTCATTGCCTTGACTAATAAAAGCAGCCATTCCATAAGCCTTAATCACCGTAACGATGTGTGTAGCCACTTTCAAGAGCTATGAGCTTGGATCCCAAGATCTCTTTGCTCAGTGACACTATTAACAGTGTACTGTCTCCTTACATTTGCCCTACCAAGGTGCAGCATCTCAAAGTTATCTGGGTTAAACTCCATTTCCATTTCTCTGCATCCAAGCAAGTGTTCCTCCCTTATCCTTGAGTTGTCCCACTCTCTCCCTAGTTACCCTCTTGCTCATGTATGTGTAGAATGCCTTGGGATTCACCTTAATCCAACTTTCCAAGGACTTTTCATGGCTCATCCTGGCTTTCCTAATTCCCTTCTTCAGTTCTTTCCTGGCTTCTTTATATTCCTCGTGTGTTCCATTTGATCCTAACTCCTGAAGCTTTACATACTTTTTATTTTTCTTCTTGACTAAATTTGTTGCCACTCCGGACATCCATGATTCTCTTATCTTTCCATCCCTGTCCTTCCTTCTAATATGAATACCTTTTCATATTCTGTGCAATTGATCTTTAAGCACCCTCCACATGTCTGATGTGGACTTGACAGAAAAAAATGGTGTTCCCTATTAACTTAGTCCCTGCCTAATGCCCTTGTAATTTGCCCTCTTCCAATTTAAAGCTCTCATGCTAGGACCGTACCTATCCTTATCTATACTGATCCTGATAGTTAGGAGTTATGACCACTTAACTGCTCACCCACTGAAACGTCATTCACCTTGGTCAGGCTCATCACCCAACACCAGGTCCAGTACGGCCCCTCCTCTCATTGAACCATCTACATCTAGGTACTTAACAAATTCTGCCCCATCTTAAACCCCTTGCACTAAGAAGGCCCCAGTTTAAATTAGGGAAGTTGAAAACCTCATGACAGCAATTCTATTATTTTTACACATTTCCTTACATGAATTGTGTATCTGTTCCTCCGTGTTCCAGTGGCTGTTGAGGGGTTTGAGGTGCAATCCCATCAGTGTGATTGCTCCCTTCTTAATCCTGAGTTCTGTCCAAATAGACTCAGTGTCTGGACCCTCCATCGTGTCTGTCCTGGGTGCAGCTGGGGATATTGTCCCTAATTAGTAGTGCAACTTCACGCCCCTCCCTTTTACTTCTTTATCTTCTCTAAAATTTCAAAAACCTGGTACATTAATCACCCATGCCTGCCCCTCTCTCTACCAAGTTTCGGTAATGGTTACAACATCCTGGTTTCATGTACTGATCCATGCTATAAGTTCATCACACTTACCTATTATAATATAAGTATCAAAGTATATACACTTCAAACTATCCAACCCACCATACTTGTTATTTCAATTTTACCTTTCAATACTTTCTCTGACATCTACCTTCTGGCCTGATCCACTTACTGACCTGGCGCCCCGGTTCCCAGCCCCGTGCAAAACCAGTTTAAACTCTCCCGAGTAGCACCAGCAAACCTCCCGACCAGGACATTGGTTCCCCTCCGGTTCGGATGCACAGGTCACCCCTTGCCCAGAAAAGGTCCCTGTGGTCCAAGAATTTGAAAACCTGTCCTCTGCACCATCTCCTCGGTCACTTGTTCATCTGTGCTATCAACTCATTCCTACCTGCACTAGCCTGTGGCGCTGGGAGTAATCTGCAGATTACAACCTCAAAGAGGCCCTTCTCTTCAGCATCTTTCCTAACCCTATATGCTCACTGCGTAGGACCTCTTTCCCCTTTTGTTTTTGCTTGTGTCATTTTGCTGATGTTATGCCAATATGCACTACGACCTCTGGCTGTTCATCCTCCCCCTTGAGAATATCCTGCAGGCGATTCGATGCATCCAAGAGGCAACACACCATCCTTGAGTCTCTATTGCGGCCACAGAATTCTCTTTTCGTCCCCCTGACTATCAAGTCTCCTTTAGCTACTGCACTGACTGACTTTACCCTTCCCTGTCGAGCCTCACAGCCAGCCACAGGGCCACCAGCCAAACTTATTGCTGAGGAATACGTCCACAGGGAAACCCTGAACGGACTTTTTAATCCCCTTGCCTCTCCTGATGGTTACCCGTCAGCTCTCCAAAGCCTGATCCCTGGGCATGACCACCTCATCAAATGTCTCATCTATAATGCCTTCATCCTCCCGAATGATCCTGAGTACATCCAGCTCCTTGACCCGGTCGGTCAGGCGCTGCAGTTGGGTGTATTTCCTGCAGATGCAGCCATCGTCAGGTTGCTGACCCGGCAGGGGGAGGGGGCATCAGTACGTGTGACCAACTCAGTAACCGGCCCCTTGTCTCCCCCCAGAAACCTGAACGAGCTGCGACAAGCCGACCTGCGTAAGGAGTGCCTGACGCTGTGGGGGGTGAGTCACCTCGGTAACCCTCTCCCTGTCTCCACGGCTACCTCCCCCCCCCCCCCCGCAACCAATCGCAGCAGCCGCTCTCCGGTGAATCCTCCCTCCCCTCACATGCCAAACCTTCCCTCCACCTACCTGCCTGTCTCCCCCTTCCCGATGAACCTCTCCCCCGAACCCCCCCAACACCTCGTACTCGCTCACCTGTTTCTCCCCAGCACCTTTCCACCCGTTCTTCCTGCACCTGTCTCCCCATTCCCCCTCCCCTCCCCAGTAACCTGTCCAGCGATGCTGAACCTTCCCTCGCTTCCCACACCCGCCTCCCCCTCAGCTCCCCAGTGACTCCTCACTCCAAAATGCCTCCTCGAGGCAGCCACTCACACCTTTCCCCCACTGACCTACTCCCCCCACAGTCCCCCCCCTCCATGACAAGAGTGTCTCCCCCCAGATCCCGGACAAGGCCCGAGTGGCTCCGAGCTCAACAGACCCTCGCACCAGGTTCCTGCAGCTCATCCAGGTGGGTTGGCCGGGGAGGGGGAGAGGGAGTATGAGGGGTGACCTAAGTGGTAGGGAGGCGAGGGAGGGGATGTGGGGGCATGAGAGGTAGGGAAGTGGGAGAGGGGTAATGTGAGTGGGGGCAGAAAGGGGAAGATGAGGGAGAGAGGCGATGTTTGGGGTATAAATGGTAGGGAGAAGAGAGGGAGGGGGTTGGGGCGGTGTAAGTGATAGGGAGGAGGGTGATATTGGGGTTATGTGGTAGGGAGGGGGAGGGATGTTGGTGGTGAGGTAACTGATAGGAAGGAGGGCGCTGTTGGCATGTGGTGGGGGAGAGAAAGGACAGGGAGTTCAGGGGGTGTAAGTGATGAGGAGAGGAGTGATCACTGTTGGGGGTATAATTGGTAGGGGTTTCAGGGTTGAGGGTGATGTAAAGAAGGGGAGGGAGGGATGCTGGTGTGGTTCATGTGGTAGGGGGAGGGGATGTTGAGGTGGTGTAAGTGGTAGGGGGAGAGGAGGGGATGTTGTGGATGGTGTAACTGATAGGAAGGAGAGTGATGGGGGAGACAAGGGGCAGGGAGTTGAGCGTGGTATAGGTGATGGGGTAGAGGAGGGTCATTTTTGGGGGTATGTGGTAGGGGGTTGGTTGGGGTGGTTGTTGAGGGTTTAAGTGGTAGGGGTTTGGGGGTTGAGAGTAGTGTAAAGAAGGAGAGAGGGTACGGATGTTGAGGTGGTGTAAGTGGTAGGGGGGAGATGAGGGGAGGGGATTTTGGGGGTGGTGTAAGTGATAGGGAGGGGTAGAGGAAGGGTAGCGGATGTTGGGGGTGGTGTGGGGAAGGGATGTTGGGAGTGGTGTGGTGGGGGAAGGGATGTTGGGGTGGTGTCAGTGGTGGGGAGGGGATATTGGGGGTTAGAAATGATTGTGCAGAGTGGGGTGGGTGTTGGGTGGCTGGGGTGATTGTCACAGATGAGAGGGCATGTTCAGGAAGCTGGAGAAATGGGTGGGGTGGGTGGTAAGGATGGGGAGCGAGGGTAGGAAGGTTTCAGAGGTCTATTGTCCATTTCCTGCTGCCCACCCGCCATGCTTGCTGTCTCGCCTCCCTCCCCAGGGTAGTGAGGTGGACACCTTTGGTTACCGAGCAACTCCACTAACGACTGACACCATCCATCGGATCAGCCACCTCCTTAACTATCGCTGCCTGGTCGCCGGGGGCGAGCAGTACTTCCTGCTGGGAGCGGGGGTGAGTCTGGGCACAAGGAAGGGGGGTGGTCACTCTGTGGGTGGAAGGGATCCTGTGGAGAAGCTGGGGGGGTGGGGGGAGTCAAGTCACCAGCGATGAGGATCCTTGATGTTGGTGGGGATGGGAAGATCCGGGGTTTCGACCCAAAGACTGTGAAGGAACGGTGAGATGGTTCCCAATGGGAGGGTGTGCCGCACGTGAGGCTTTTTAATAAGGTAAGAGCCCGTGATATTACAGGAAAGATTGGCTCACTGGCAGGAGACAAAGAACGGAAAGGTGCCTTTTCTGGTTGGCTGCCAGTAACTAGCGATGTTCTGCAAGGGTCAGTTGTGGGATCTCTTCTTTTTACATTCTATGTCAGTGATTTGGATGACAGAATTGATGGCTTTGTTGCCAGGTTTGTAGACGATGCAGAGGTGGAGAGGCAGGTTGTGTTCAGGAAGCAGGGAATCTGCAGATGGACTTGGGCAGATTGGGGGAATTGGCAAAGAAATGGCAGATGGAATGCAGTGTCGTGAAGTGTATGGTTGTGCAGTTTGGTAGAAGGAATAAAGACATAGACTATTTCAAGAGGACTAGAATATATAAGGAAGGATGTGATGCTGAGGCTTTATAAGGCAATGGTCAGACCATGCTTGGAGTATTGTGTGCCATCTTGTACTCCTTCTCTAAGATGTACTGGCATTGGAGAGTGATCACAGGAGGCTCATGAGAATGAAAGGGTTAAAGTATGAGGAGCATTTGGGAGTGTACTGGTTGGAGTTTAGAAGAATGAGGGGGTGGGATCTCATTGCAATCTAACAAATATTGAAAGGCCGACATAGAGTGGATGTGAAGAGGATGTTTCCTATAATAAGACAGTCTTGGACTCCCAAAGAATAGAGGGATGTCCATTTAGAACAGAAGGCGGAGGAATTTCTCTAGCCAGAGGGTGGTAAATCTGTGGAATTCATTGCCACGGACAGCTGTGGAGGCCAAGTTATGGGGTATATTTAAAGTGGTGTTTGAAAGATTCTTGATTAGTCGGGACGTCAGAGGCTATGGAGAGAAGGCTGGAGAAAGGAGTTGAGAGGGATAATACATCTGCCGTGATGGAATGTCATAGCAGATGTTGCGGAAAAGGTATTACCCAGAGATGAAGGGAGATCGCCTTAGAAAGTCTATATTGTAACATGACATCATGGAGAGCTCATGCTCCTAAAAGCGGAGATCCGAGTCTCTGCCTGACAATGGGTCACGCTCTTATTTATGTCCCAAGCATCCGAGAGAAAAACACATAAATCAGAAAGAGGAGCTTCAATGCCAAATCTGCTGAGTAGCAAAGTTGCAGGATATGTCCTTGAGCAGTTACACATTTACTTCAGTGTTAATTTCTCAAAAGAGTATATCAGACATGTGATGATTCTTAGAACAACAAATACAAACCTGGTTATTTTAATCAGCCTGACTGAAAGGCACATTGTCAGCGGCACAGAGTACTTTGGTCACAGTAGACTTTGATTTTATATTTGAAGATTGTTAACCCTTCCTTGCTCAATACAGTGTCAGCTCTGGGTATTCCACCGTTCAAGTACAGAACACTGCTGTAAAGAAAAAACTATAACCCCTTAGCATCTAGCTCGTAACAAGATTTCTTCCACAGCAGACCTGATGCTTTGAATGGCCTAATTCTGCCCCTCTGTCTTATGATTACATGGTGGAGGATTAGTGGGGAAGAGGCAGAGGGATAGGGGCAGTCCCATTCTGACCTCTCTTGGACAGAGTCCCAACCCTACCTGTGGGATGGGGAGAGTGGAAGTGTGTGAGGGGTGTTGGGAGAAGAGTGGGAGGGTGGGTGTGGTCCCAGGGTGGGAGCTGTCTGACCCTGGTCTCTCTCGGACAGAAGTCCCAGATCTACCTGTGGGACGGGGAGAAGCCGATGCGATGGAAGAAGCTGGAGAATTTCCGGACGGAGCTGCCGAGGGAGACGGTGCTCTTGGTGGAGATCATCCAGGAGCTGAAGGGGGAGGTGAGGGGGAGGGGGAATGGAGGGAGGCTGAAGGTGGTGGAGGGGATGTGAGGGCCAGAGGGTGGAAGGACTGTGAGGAGGGAGGCTTGGATGGTGGGGGGGGGGGGGGGAAGGGGGTGTGGTGAGTGGGATGAGGTGGGGTAAGGACCCAAGATGTGGGAAAGGCAGCAGAGGTGAGGGGAGACACAGGGAGGGGATGGGGGTGGGTGACTGTGTGTGGGACACAGCTTACTGAGCTGCTTGCCCAGGATAACTCTGTGTTCTTGAGTCCGGGGGGGTGGGTGATTGGTATAGGGTGGAGGGGTAGGACAGCGGATTGACTGGGAGGAGAGGGGTGGGGAGGGATGATTTTCCCCATGTGACTGTGCTCTGGTTCCAGGGGAAGGCCCAGCGCCGGACCAGCTCCATTCACATCTTGGACGCCCTGATCCTCAATGGCACTGACATCCGAGAGCAGCACTTCAACCAGAGGTGGGGGGCTGCACCTGGTTGGCGGGGGGGGGGTCGCGCTTTCATGGGAACGTGTTCTGGGAGATGTCTGCAGAGTCTGTGGGTGGGGCCTGTGACCCCCCCCTTCTCCGCCTGACCCCGCCCTGTGACCACCTCCCCAGGATTGTGACCTATTCACCTTGCCACTGCCCCCTTCCCCTCCCACCTCCGGCCCGAAACCCCGCCATCCCCTCTCCCAGCCTGACCCCATTCAGGGACTTCTCCCCTGCGTGACCCCAGCCTGTGACCTCCCCAAAGAAATGAGCTGTTCACCTTGTCACCAACACCCCTCCCAGCCCATATGCCCGAACCAACCTGTAACCCCAGCTCACTCCCTTAACCCCAGCCAGTGACCCCTCCCCCTCCACTTGCCCCAAACCCCTTTGACCCCTCTCAACATCGTGCAGCCCCTCCAGTGACCTTGCCTGCCGTCTGGTTACAGGATCCAGATGGCGGAGAAGTTTGTGCGGGCTGTGTCCAAACCCAGCCGACCCGACATGAACCCCATCCGGTAAGTGGCACAGGCCGGGGGTGGGGGGGGGGGGTGGTGTCTGTACACCGAGCATGCTTGGGTTTGAGGGCTGGTTGATGCTGAGGATGGAGTCAACGCACAGCGTGGTGGGGGCCGAGGGAATGGGTGACACTGTGGGGCCGAGGGAATGGGTGACACTGTGGGGCTGAGGGAATGGGTGACACTGGGGACTAGTGGGGGCCGGGTGGCTGGGCATGGAGGGGAATGTGGGTGATTTGGATAGCGGAGGTCATAGAGTACAGACCCTCGACCTTCAGCCCAACTGATCCATTGATCCATACTGATCAAGGTTGCAATCTGAGCCAATCTTCCTTGCACATAACCCTCTAAGCCTTTCTTATCTGCATACTTGTCTTTTAAATGTTTTTAATGTACCTGTCTCAACCACTTCCTCTTGCACCTCATTCCATATATCAACCATTCTCTAGTGGAAATGTTACCTCCTTTTAAGTCCTCCCTCCCACAAGCCTGTGCCTCCTCATTTCTCAACTCTCAGAGTAGGACTGTACATTCACCCTATCTATCCACATGATTTTATATGCCTCTTTAAAAGCACCTCAATCCCATACACTGTGAGGAATGATGTCCTAGCATACCCAATGTCCTCTTTTTAACTCTGACCCTTGTCTTCATTTGCCCTTGGTAGGCCCCTCCAGAAAGTCAGGTGTCAGTTGACTCAGGGAAACTTGTCTGTGTGGATTCTGAATTGGATTGCTCACAGAAGGTAGTGGGGAATATTCTGCCTGGTGGTCCATGACTGGCGGGATTCTGTTCTGGGACCCCTGCTCTTTGTGAGGCTTATAAATGATTTGGATGAGGAAGTTGAGGAGTGTGTTCTCTCCTCCAGTGGAAGAAGTACATCTCCATCTTGCCACCCACAGAGGGTGGCAGCAGATGGACCATTTTCTGCCTGGAGGTCAGTGACCACTGGTGTTCCATGGGCCCCTACTGTGTGATTCTTATAAATACTAGGATGAGGAATTGGAAGAATGAGTTGTTAAGTCAGTGGAGTTGTAGGTAGTGTAGGAGGTCCCGTAGGTTTCAGCAGGACATCGATAGGATGCAGAGCTGGGCTGAGAAGTGGCAGATGTTGTTCAACCTGGAAAAGTGTGAAGTGATTCACTTTGGGAGGTTGATGTTCAGAAGACTTATGGTGTGCTGGTCGTCTTTGGACAGGGAATTGACTTCAAGAGCCAAGAGGTGATGGTGCTGCTCCATGAAACCCTGCTGAGACCACACTTGGAGTATTGTGTTCAGTTCTGGTCACCTCATTAGAGGAAGGACCTGAAAGCTTTAGAGGGGGTGCAGAGGAGATTTAGACCATAAGACAGGTGGAGAATTAGGCCACTCAGCCCATCAAGTCTCCTCCGCGATTCCATCATAGTTGATTTACTATTTCTCTCATCCTTCTTCCTTCTCACCATAACCTTTAACACCCCAACTAATCAACCTCCACCTTAAATATACCCAATGACTTGGCCTGCACAGCCACCTGTGGCAATGAATTCCACAGATTCACCACCCTCTGGCTAAAGAAATTCCTTCTCATCTTTGTTCTAAATGGACATCCCTCTATTCTGAGGCTGTGCCCTCTGGTCCAAGATTCCCCCACTATAGGAAACAATCCTGTCCACATCCACTCTGTCTAGGCCTTTCAGTATTCGATAGGTTTCAATCAGATCCCCCTCCTCCCTCTCCCCCCCCCCCCCCCCACTTTCTTCAAAAATCCCGTGAGCAGATGGCCCAGAGACATAAACACTCCTTGTATGTTAATCCTTCCATTCCTGTGAAACTCCTCTGGACCCTCTCCAATGCCAGTATATCTTTTCTAAGATAAGGGGCACAAAACTGCTCACGATAATCCAAGTGCGGTTTGACCAATGCCTGATAAAGCCTCCGCATCGTCTCCTTACTTTTATATTTTAATCCTCTTGAAATAAATGCCAACATTGCTTTTGCCTTTTGCACCGCTGACTCAACCTGCAAGTTAACCTTTAGGGAAACCTGGACGAGGACCTCTTAAGTCCCTTTGCAAGGTTTTTTTGAATTTTCTCCCCATTCAGAAAATAGTCTATGCCTTTATTCCTTCTACCTAAGCGCATGACCATACATTTCCCTTCACTGTCTGCCACTTCTTTGTTCATTCTTCTAATCTATCTTAAGTCCTTCTGCAGACTTCTTGCTTCCTCAACATTACCTGCCCCTCCACCCATCTTTGTGTATCCACAATCCTGGTCACAAAGCCATCAATTCCGTCATCCAGATCATAGAGACATAGAAAACCTCAGCACAATGCAGGACCTTTGGCCCACAAAGCTGTGCCAAACATGTCCCTACTTTAGAACTACCTAGGCTTTACCCATAGCTCTCTATTTTTTTGAAGCTCCTTGTAGCCATCCAGGAGTCTCTTAAAGGACCCTATCGTTTCTGTCTCCACTGCAGCTGCTGGCAGCCCATTCCACGCACACCACTCTCTGCATAAAAAAAACTTACCCCTGACATCTCCTCTGTACCTACTTCCAAGCACCTTAAAACTATGCCCTCACGTGCTAGCCATTTCAGCCCTGGAAAAAAGCCTCTGACTATCCCCACGATCAATGCCTCTCATTATCTTGTACACCTCTATCAGGTCACCTCTCATCCTCCGTCGCTCCAAGGAGAAAAGGCCGAGTTCACTCAACCTGCTCTCATAAGGCATGCTCCCCAATCCAGGCAACATCCTTGTAAATCTCCTCTGCACCCTTTCTATGGTTTCCACATCCTTCCTGTAGTGAGGCGACCAGAACTGAGCACAGTACTCCAAGTGGGGTCTGACCAGGGTCCTATATACCTGCAACATTGACATATAACCTGAAAAGAAGTGATCCCAGTACCAACCCCTGCTGCTCGTCATCAGCAGCCAGTTAGAAAAGGCCCCCTTGATTCTGGCCCTTTGCTTCATGACAGCCAGCCAGTCCTCTATCCATACCGGTACCTTTTCTGTAATACTCGTTAAGCAGCTTCATGTGCGGCCCATTGTCAAAAGTGAAAATCCAAGTACCCAACGTCAACCGATTCTCCTTTGTCAATCCTCCTTGTTATTTCTTCAAAGAATTCCAACAGATTTGTCAGGCAAGATTTCAGGCAGTGACTGTGGCCTATTTTGTCATGTGCCTCCACGTGCCCTTAACAATTACCATGCCCTTAACAATTGACTCCAACATCTTTGCAACCACTGAGGTCAGGCTAACTGGCCTATAATTTCCTATCTTCTGCTTCCCTCACTTCTTGAAGAGTGGAGTGACATTTGCAATTTTCCAGTCCTCCGGAGCCATTCCAGAATCTAATGATTCTTGAAAGATCATTACTAATGCCTCCACAATCTCTTCAGTTGCCTTTTTCAAAACCCTGGGGTGTAGACCATCTGGTCCAGGGGACTTATCTACCTTTCAGCTTCCTTAAGCACCTTCTCTCTTGTAATAGCAACTGCACTCACTTCTGCCCCACTAACACTCTCAAACTGCTGATGCACTACTAGTGTCTTCCAGAATGAAGACTGATGCAAAATACTTAATCAGTTAATTTCCTTGTCCCGCCTTAATGCCTCTCCAGCATCATTTTCCAAGTGTCTAATATCCACTCGCTCCAATATCACTTTATATATCTGATGGTATCCTTTTTGGTAATTTTGGCCGGTTGACCTTCATATTTCATCTTTTCTCACCTTATGTTTTTTCTCACTGCACACTGCATTCACTTGTGTACCAAGTGCCCCATCCTCAGTCCTATCACTCCAGTTCCCACCCCCCCTGCCAACTTCATTTAAACCCTCCTTAACAGCTGATAATGAGCCTTCCTCATAAGACATGTTCTGTCATTCAGGCAGAATACAGGATGCTGCCAGGTTAGAGAATGTGTCTTATGAAGAAGAGTCCTGCTCATTTCCATTCTAAAAGGACGCCCCTCTATTCTGAGGCTGTGTCCTCTGGTCTTAGACTCTCCCACCATAGGAAACATCCTCGCCACATCCATTCTAACTTAGGCCTTTCAATGTTTGATAGATTTTAATTAGGTCACCCCCCCATTCTTCTGAATTCCAGTGAATACAGGCCCAGAGCTATCAAATGCTTTGCAAATGACAGGCCATTCAATCCTAGAATCACTTTAGTGAACCTCCTCTGAACACTCTCCGGTGTCTTGCCTTTCTAAGATAAGGGGCCCAAAACTGCTCTCAAGTGAGGCCTCACCAGTTCTTTATAAAGCCTGAACATTACAGCCGTGCTTTTGAGGTGAATGCTAGCATCACATTTGCATTCTCACCACTGGCTCAACCTGCAAATTAACCTTTAGTGAATTGTTGACAGGTTTTGGAGTTTTCCTTCTGATTTGATATAATCCACAATGGTTAGCTCAAAAATGTTTTAAATTTAGAAATGAGACAGTGCAATGTAAAAATAGTTTCTAGCAGCTGCACACGTTTTCGTGGCATTGTATGCGTCGCTGTATACAACCTTGAGATTCATTTTCTTGTGGGCAATCACCGTAGATACAAGAAACAATGAAAAACCACATTCAGCAGGGTGGACAGCATCCATTGTGCAGAAAGAAAACAGCAAATACAACAAGAAGGAGAAGGAAAATAAATAATAATGACAAATAATAAACTAGAATATAAAAGCAAGGATGTAACATTGGGACTTTATGTTGAGGCCTCACTCGGAGTGTTGTGAGCAGTTTTGGGCCCTTAGAGGGGAAGTGCTGAACTGGAGAGGATTCAAAAGAGATTCACGAATATTATTTTGGGTTTGAATGGCTTGTCATATAAAGATCAGTTTGATGACACTGGGCCTGGTATTCGCTAGAATTCAGAAGAATGAAGGGTGACCTCATTGAAACCTATCGAATGATGAAAGACCTTGACAGAGTGGATGTGGAGAGGATGGTTCCTATGTTGGGAGAGTCTAAGACCAGAGGACACAGCACTCAGAATAGAGGGTTGTCCTTTTAGAACGGAGATGAAGAGGAACTTCATTAGCCAGAGAGTGGTGAATCTGTGGAATTCTTTGACACAGGCAGCTGTGGAGGCCAGGTGTCTGTATTTAAACTTTTCACCATTGCTCATAAAATACTGAGGGGTCTTAGCAAGTCAGGCAGTTTGTATGGAGAGGAATAAGGAGTTAACGTTTCGGCCTGAGACCCTTCATCAGGACTGAAACCCACATGCCTTCGGTCTACCTTTTTCTGCCATCTTCCCCCTTAGTTTCTGGTCCTGGTGAGGCGGCTCAGCCCAAAAGGTCAACTCTTTATTCTTTTCCAGATTTCCTCCAGCATTTTTTGTGTCTTCTCTGGATTTCCGGCATCTGAAGGTTTTGTCTTTCTTGCCCTCTGCTTCTACCATCAAATCAGTTGTGCTTTCACAGGTGCAATCAAAACCTTGTCTGCAGTAACATTACAGGCAGGTCAATTCATAGATAAATTATACAAAATAGAGAAGGAGAAGACTGAAAGCCCACGAGCTAGTGTAAAATGTACTGGGACATCCACTCAATAATGTAAAATATACAGTGCCTATAAAAAGTATTAACCCTCCCCCCCCCCCCCCCCCCCCAACCGGGATGTTTTCATGTTTTACAACTTTGAATCACAGTGGATTTAATTTGGCTTTTTTTTGACACTGATTGTACAGGGGGAGAAAAGACATGGCAAAGTGAAAACAGATATAAAACACAAAATAATTGATTGCATAAGTATTTATCCCCTTCACTATGGCTCACCAAATCATCACTGGTGCAGCCAATTGGATTTAGAGGTTACATAATTTGTTAAATGGAGATCAATCGATGTGCGGTCAAGGTTTCAATTGATTGTGGTAAAAAATACATATTCCGTATCTGGAAGGACAGGCTTTCAGTAGCTAAAACACAAGTTGTGCGTTTTACAAAGAAGATCAATAGAACTGCATTTGATTTGAAATTATTTGGTCTGGATAATCTGACATGGAGACACCATATCAGTAAAATAATTGATAAGTGTAAAGGGGCGTTTGGTGTCTATTTAGGTATTCTTGGGGCACTATGCGAAAATCTCTGTCGATCTGTACTTCATTATGGCTGTGTGGTTTATGGATCAGTTTCATCTTCAAATTTAAAATGTTTGGATGTGACCCAGGCACAGGCTTCAAGACTTTTGTTGTGGTGCAGTGAGGTCATTTGTTTCAGCTTCACTGCTTGAAATGGGACAATTACCCTTACAGCTGCAGAGGCTGAAGTTGTTGTGAACATATTTCCAAGTCACTGAATATCCCTTGCAGTACAGTTAAAGTCAGTCATCAAGAAATGGAGAGAATATGACACAGCTGTAAATCTGCCTAGAGTAGACCGTTCTCAGAAACTGAGTGACCGTACAAGGAGGGGACTAGCGAGGGAGGCCACCAAGAGACCTATGACAACTCTGGAGGAGTCACAAGCTTCAGTGGCTGAGATGGGAGAGACTGTACATACAACAACTGTTGCCCGGGTGCTTCACCAGTTGCAGCTTTATGGGATGGTGGCAAAGAGAAAGCCTCTGTTGGGGAAAAATCACGTGAAATATCGGCTGCGTTTGTCAGAAGGCATGTGGGAGACTGAAGTCAGCTGGAAGAAGGTTCTATGGTCCGATGAAACCAAAATTGAGCTTTTTGGCCATCAGACTAAACATCATGTTTCGCATAAGCCAAACACCATGCATCGTCAAACACAACATCCCTACCGTGAAGCATGGTGGTGGCTGCACCTATCCACACAGACTCAAGGCTGTAATTGCTGCCAAAGGTGCATCTACTAAAATCTGAATTGAAGGGGATGAGTAATTATGCAATGAATTATTTTGTGTTTAATTGTAACAAACTTAGCCCAATTTTAGAAATTTGTTTTCACTTTGACTTGAAAGATTTTTTTTTTGTTGATCAATGTCAAAAAAGCCAAATTAACTCCACTGTGATTCAATGCTGTAAAAACAATAAAACACGAAAACTTCCATGGGGGGGGGGAGGTAAATGCTTTTTCTAGGCACTGTACTGGGACATTTACTCATTACAGTGTAAAATATACTAGGACATTCAGTGTAATGTAAGCACTCTGCCTCTGAATCTTTGTCTAGCCTGCCCACAGGACCATGTCAGATACTTCGCTGTAGTCTCTGTAGACAGTGTCCACTGCCCTGCCCTCACCTACCCCTCGGTCACTTCCTCGAAAACGTGTCAGGCACTGGGGCAGCGTCAGGGAGGCGTCAGGTATCTGACTCGTTGCGAGAGGGGTGGGTGAACACGGGAGAGTGCAGCGGGAGGGAGTGGGGCAGGAATGAGTGAACATGGGAGGGTGTGGTGACGAGGGGTGAGCGAAAGCAAGGGAGGGTGGGTTGCTAATGTACGGTCAGGGCAGAGTCTTTCCACTGGACCCACAAATACACTGTGTGTTACAGCGTGAAGGAGGTGTACAGGCTGGAGGACGTGGAGAGAATATTTGTCAGGTAGACACTGATGGTGATCCTCAATGGGGGTCTGTGTGTGTGTGTGTGTGTGTTTGGGGGGGGAGGTCCCGTGGTGTGGGTCAGCGCGTGTGTGGGCCCATCCCCCCCCATTGTGGCTGTGGGATCCTGTTGCTCGGTGAGGGTCAGCATGTAGTGTTCGAGAGGGGGAGTGGGTGTAGCTGGGTGTGTGTGTAATGTGTGGGTTGTTGGCTGTCCAGGGGGTGTATGGATGGGAGTTGGAGGTGGGGCTGTGAGTGGGTGGGATTGTGTGTGAGACAAGAGAGGAATGTTGTGTGGGATTGTGTGGCAGGAGGGGAATGTCAGGTGGTTTGTGTGTGTGATGGGAGGGGAATGTCAGGGTGGGGTTGTGTGGGTGGAATCGTCTGTGATGGTGGGGCAATATCGGGGTGGGATTGTATGTGACGGGAAGGGAATATCGGGGTGGGGTTTTGTGTGGGTGGATTATCTGTGTGACTGGGGGGCAATATCGGGGTGGGTTTGTATGTTTGTGAGTTGTGGTTCTCTCAGACTCCGAGCCCTGACCCTCTTCCCAGGCTGGAGATGAAGGTGACGAAAGGGTCAGGCGGTGTACCCCGACTCTCGTACACTGGCCGTGACGATCGACACTTCCTGCCCACCGGCCTGCACGTGGTGAAGACTGTCAATGGTGAGGGGGAGGCTGTGCACAGACGGCAGGGCTGGCGCGGTGAATGGTCAGTGGCTAGGAGTCCACTGGGGTGGGAGGGTGACCACAGTGGGAGGTGTCCGCAGCAGTCCGTGATCGCGGTGATGCTGTGGGAGAGGTTGATGACCAGCGTGGGGCTGTGGGAGGGGTCGTTGACCGGCGTGGGGCAGTGAGAGGGGTCGGTGTCGGGCGTGGGCAGTGGGAGGGGTCGGCAACGGGCGTGGGGCAGTGAGAGGGGTCGGTGGCCGGTGTGGTGCGGTGGGAGGGGTCGATGACTGGCGTGGGGTGGTGGGAGGGGTCTGCTGTAGTCAGTCGGCAGGTTTCACTGAAAGCTCGGTCACCCACAGACCCCTGGACGATGGCATACAGCCGGAATACAGGCCGAAAGTATTTCTACAACACTCGGACGCAGGAGGCCAGCTACCAAATGCCCCCTGACTCAGTCGCCCCCTTCACGTAAGTATCTATGGCAACTGTATCCATGCTCCCTCCATCTATATCCCCTCATGATCATGATTGGCTGTCTCCTGCCCCATTGTTGCTCCCATCCTGTTCCAGGCTGGCCCCAGAAATTGGGTGCAGGAGGGAGGTGAGGATTGTGGGGGGGTTGGGAGGTCATCAGCGAAGAGTCCAAGGGAACTGATGATTTTTTTCTCCCTCTACCCCTCCCACCCCCCTCCGGTACCTCCCATCCCGGGTGCCTCCCCCGGCCCCTCTGCCCGCACCCCATCTCTCCCCCCCCCATCTCTCCCCTCCCCCTCCTCTACTCCCCATCCCCTTCCTCTCCCCCACTCCCCTCCCCCAATCTCTCCCCATCCCCTTCCTCTCCCCTCCTGTCTGCCTACCCCTCCTCCCTCTCCCTCCACCTCTCCCCTCCACCTCTCCCCTCCACCTCTCCCCTCCACCTCTCCCCATCCTCGCCCCCCTCTTCCCCCCTTCCCTCTTTCCCCTCCTCCTCTGTTGCCCACATCCTCTCTCCCCCCAGTGTGTGCCACCAACAGCGGCTATTCTGGACATGGGCTGAGGGTGTACGGGTCCATGACTGTCAGACACAGCAGGACCCCAGCAAACTCTCCAAGGATGACGTCCTCTCCTTCATTCAGGAGCACCACCCCATTTAGGGGGAAAGCTGTCATATGCTCCAACCTGGACTGCATCCTGACCCGGATTGGCTGCTGACCTGGACTAGACCAGGGTCTATCTGAACCTTGAGCAGACCAGATCCTGACCTAAACTGGACCGTCGCCTGCTGGACTGCATTCTGATCCGGAATTAATCAAACTGGCGTCTGGTCCAAACCAGAATGGATCTTGACCTGCACCTGACCCGCGTCTACCCCAACCTGGAGTGGATTACCATCCGATCTGACCTGGACCAGACTGACATCTACCCCAACCCAGAACCATACTGGACCCACATTACCCAGTTCCACAGCGGATTAATGTCTGGAACTGTATCTGGCCTGCCCTGGACTGAATCCGGGTATGCATCTGTTCGGACTGGCATCTGCCCTAAACTTAATCAGCATCGGGACAGGACCTGGACTGGATCTCCATCTGTTCGAGACTAGACCCCAATTAGAGTGGCGCCTGCCTCATTCTGAGATCTGAGTCGCAGGGTCCGGACCCTGGGATCCACTTTGTGAAGCTTTTATCAGGCTGGGCTCCCAGAGCTCGACTGACCCCGATCCCTGAAACCTGTCCCCAGATCCCCATCCCCAACCCCACCCACGTGTACCCACCCTCTGCCCCACTGAGTGTACATTGTTGAATTTTGTATGAAGAGAATAAATTTAAGTTTCTCAAATCTTCACCTTTATGAACTCGAAAGTGCTGCCTCTGACCTCTTGATCCCTGACCCCCAGGGCACTGACCCCTGTTGGCTCCCGGGCCATCTGGGGGTTTGTTCCAGGAGCCTGTGTGGGATTAGGTGACGGAGGAGTTGCGGGGGTGGGGACATATGTGTGTTTGCTTCAGCTCAGAGCCTGCCTGCTCCATGCAAGCTGAACAGCCCAACCTTGCCCTGTTAGCTTACATTAGGCCCATATCCCTCGGCACCTTTCCTGTCCAAGTGCCTTTTTAACATCGTGATTGTACCCACCACCCACTGGTGACAAGCTCATCCCTCTCACATTAGCTTGGAACCTCCCGGCGTGGGACTCTGTGCTCTAGACACGAACTCTGAATGATGTGCCCTGACAAAGATCTTTGTATCTTCTGTAGCCACAGGCAAGGTCACAGAGGAGTAGAGTATAGCCAGTATTCTTAGAGGAACATGACAAGCCATGGAACTAGAAGCCAATGAGCCTTTCATCACAGATAGGGAATTTCCTGGCAAAGATTTGTAGGGACAGGATTTACTTGCCTCTGGAAAAGCAGAGGTTTATCAGGGGCAGTCAACGTGGCTTTGTGCAGGTACAGTCACGTCTTACAAGCTTGGTTGAGTTTCTGAGGTGGTGACAAAGGTGATTGATGAGGGTGGGATAATGAATGTAGTCTACTTAGTAAGGCATTTGACAAGGCCCTTTGTGGTAGACTCGTCCAGAAGATGTAAGATGCACTGACAGGGATGGGGCGGGGGGTTGCGGTTCTGTATCCAGTGATGTTCCATAAGATTAGTGCTGGAACTCTGTTGTTTTGATACGTAGAAAACATTTGGATGAAAATGTAGGTGTTTTGATGCGGATGATGCAAAAATTGATAAAGTTGTGGATAATGAGAGAGGTTGTCAAAGGATGCAGATCAGTTGCAGATATGGGCAGCGAAGCGGCAGATCGAAATCCAAATTAAATTTATTATCAAAGTACACATCTGTCACAATGCACAACCTTGAGATTTAATTTTTTCTGAGGGCAATCACAGTAAATACAAGAACCATAATACGATCAGTGACGGGACCGCCACATAGCACCATGGAGGCATAGTGGATATATAACACTATCTCAGGGTGTCAGAATTCAGAGTTCAGTCCTGACGTCCTCTGCAAGTCCTTCCCGTGGAATGAGTGGGTTCCGGGTGCTCCTCTTTCCTCCCACAGCAGGTTAATCGGTCATTGTAAATTGTCCCGAGACTAAGTTAGGAGTGATATTGGGAGTTGCCAGTGGCACAGCTCAAAGGTCTGGTAGGGCCTATTCCACACTGGATTGCTAAATTTGAAAATATGAACAGGATGGACAAATGACCAATGTGCAAAAAAACATCAAATGCTGTGTGTACAACAAGAAAGAATGATAAATTAATAAGTAGGTATCACTGGAGTTGAATTTGGATATAGACCATAAGACAAAGTAGCAGAATTGGGCTATTCTGCTCCATCATGGCTGACTTATTAAGCCTCCCAATCCCAATCTCCTGCCTTCTTCCCATAACCTTTGACACCCTGTCTAACCAAGAACCTATCAGCCTCCGCTTGAACATGCAATCACTTGGCCTCCACAGCCATCTGTGGCAATGAGTTCCACAGATTTACCACCTTCTGGCTAAAGAAATTCCTCCTCATCTGTTCTAAATGGACACCCTCTATTCTGAGGCTGTGCCCTCTGATCCTAGACTCCACCACAGGAAATATTCTCTCCACATCCGTGCTATCTAAGCCTTTCAGTATTCAATAGCTTTCAATTAGATCTCTCCTCATTCTACTGAACTCCAGACAATACAACTTAGAGCCATCAAACGCTCCTCATATGTTAATCCTTTCATTACTAAAATCATTCTCATGAACCTCTTCTGGACCCTCTCCATCTTAGATAAAGGGGCACAAAACTGCTCACAGTACTCTCTGAGGCCTAACCAATGCCTTATTAAGCTTCAGTATTACACCCTTGCTCTCATATTCTGGTCCTCAAATTGAAGGCTAACATTGCATTTGCCTTCTTCGCCACTGACCCAACCTACAAGTTCCCACTCTTTGCCTCCTCCCAGTCAGCCAATCTAATATCTTTCCCGTAATACCATGGGCTCTTTTCATGTGCAGCACCTTCTGAAGATCCAAATAAATTACATAACCGACTCCTTTGTCTACCCTGCCTGTTATTTCCTCAAAGAATTCCGACAAATTTGTCAAGCAGGATTTCCCCTGAAGGAAACCATGCTAGTTTTGGTCTACTTTATCATGTGCCAGATCTGGTGCAGATATAGCACATGGAGAAGTCTGAGGTGTTGAGTGCAAGATGATGTATACAGTGGCTGGCAGGGTCTTTAGAAGCGTTGATGTACAGATGGATTTTGGGAGCAAGTCTATGGCTCCCTGAAAATGGCAACACAAGTAGGGTCTGTCCTTCTGTTCATCCTATAATCTTATAAACCAGAATCAGAACGATGTTTATTATCACTTGTTCTGTCATGAAAGTTGTTTTATGACAGCAGTACAGTGCAAAGATGTAAAATGACCATAAATTACAAATTGCTGCGCAAACAGGAACAAGGAATTCGTGTTCATGGACTGTTCAGAAATCTGATGGTGGAGGGGAAGAAACTCCTCTTGAATCATTGAGTGTGGCTCTTAAGGTTCCTGTATCTCTTCCCTCACAGTAGCAACAAGATGACATGACCTGGGTGGTGAG
The DNA here is from genome assembly GCF_048418815.1 of Hemitrygon akajei. Lineage (NCBI taxonomy): Eukaryota > Metazoa > Chordata > Chondrichthyes > Myliobatiformes > Dasyatidae > Hemitrygon > Hemitrygon akajei. The sequence goes on from NC_133132.1 coordinate 40,142,733, forward strand.
GGTCTTTAATGATGGATGCCGCCTTCTTGAGATCTGCTTGGTGAAGGTGTCCTTGATGGTGGGGTCAATTGTGTCCTCTAGAAATTTCACCCCTCAGCCTCCAACATTGCAGTGAGGTACACCCAGCCTGGCCAAACCACAATGCCCCCATTCCAGGCAACATCTTTAATAAACCCAGACAATCCAATCCCTCCTTCATACTCACTCTCTCCATTCCAGACAGCATTATGGTTGAATCTCTTCTACACACTCTCTGTTGCTACCATGTCCTTGTAGTGTGGCCAGAACTGTACGTAACAGTCCAGGTACAATCTAACCAAAGCTTTACCACATCTAACCAATGACCATCTGATCACTCCAAGTACGGTCTAACCAATGTTTTATACAGCTGCACCATGATGCCTTCTCATACTCAGTACGCAGGCAGTGATGGTAAGCTTTCCAAATGCCTTTTTACCACCCACCTGTGTAACTACCTACCATCTTTCACCATAAGTTCTCCCTGTATAGCATCACTGTCAGGACCCCTGCCACATACCTGTATATCCTGAATAACACACAAAATGCTGGAGGAATTAAGCAAATCAGGCAGCATCCATGGAAATGAATAAACCTTTGACGTTTTAGTCCAAGGCCCTTCAACAGGACTTGAAAGGAAGGGTGAAGAAGCCAGAATAAGAAGGGGCGGGAAGGGAAGGAGGACAAGCAAGAAGGTGAAATGTGAAGCCGGGTGGGCAGGAGTGGGGAATGAAGTAAGAAGCTGGGAGGTAGTTGGAAAAGATAAAAGGGCTGAAGAAGGAGGAATCTGATAGCAGAAGAGAGTTAACCATAGGAGAAAGGGAAGGAGGTGGGGCACTAGGAGGAGATGATGGTTAGGTAAGAAGGGAAGGGTTTACCTGTATATCCTGGAATTTGATCTCCCAAAGCGTATTACCTTACACTTGTTGAGATTAAATTCCATCTGTCACCACTCTGATCAAATTTTTAGCTGATCTGTCTTCCTCTGTGTTGTTTGACAAACATATTCACTGTCTCTGAGTCTCCAATTCTTGTGTCATCCAGAAACCTCCCAATCAGGTGTCAGCACCGATCCCTGCGAACACTGTTACGTACCCCGTAACTGGGTCACTTACCAGCAAAGATAGAGAGGTCCGTTGAAGTCTGATGGTACTATTTTTAAAAGTATTTATTGATAAAGGGGCACAAAAATAAGATTAATGCAAAACAGACAGATAATATACTTCGTCAATACTACATCTAAAGGCGCGGGTATAGTAATAATAAGAAATAGCTCTATTGTTGTCTGGGGTAATGTATTGTCCGATAGAAATATAAAAGTCACTGTTATTCAAGCTGCAGCTCTTTGGGTGGGTTGGAGAGAAAGGCGGGTTAAAACTTGCCCGTTCCTTTTATGATGTCAATCCTTCAAAATTCGTTGGGGGTCGAGTTCCCCGTTGTCAGCTAAAAGCCGTTTTCCGTGTTACTAGCCACCAGTCCTAGGCAACAGAACTGAACGCACGTGGCCTCCTTCGAATGTCTTCCCGCTATCACGGGAGCGATAGTGTTTCTTCCGGTGCGTCTGAGGGGCTGTTCCTTCAGTCCCTCTTTTATCCTGACTCGCAGGGTTGTAGATGTCAATCAGGTTGGGGGGATGATGCAATCTCTCCCCTTCACCCAGCCCACTTTGCCCGAGGGCTCTCACGTAGCATAGGATCTCAATCCACAAATTTGTCTCCAAGAGACAATGGCCATTTCCCCTAGCTTTACATCGCCGGGGAACGAGACAGTCCGCACGTCTCCTTCTCATTTCCTGGGCCCCCTGACCCAACCCAATAGTGATCTTGCGATTCTCACAAAGGAGGGGCTGCGGGCATAACAACACCAATTGTTATAGACTTCCTATCAGAGAGAGGCCTGTCCACCCCACTCCCGCCTCCTGTCTCCAGGCCAGTTTGGACCCAGCTCACCAATACACAAGACTTTGGAGCAGAATTAGGCCATTCTGCCCATCGAGTCTGCTCCGCCATTTCACCGTGGCTGATTAATTACCCCTCTCAACCCTATTTGACTTTGACACTGACTAATCAACAACTATTGATCTCTGCTTTAAATATATTCCAATGACTTGGCTTGCACAGCTGTCTGTGGCAATGAATTCCATAGATTCACCACTCACTGGCTGAAGAAATGGCTCCTCATTGCTGTTCTAAATAGACACGAATCTAGTCTGAGGCTGTGCCCTCTGGTACTGGACTCCCCCACAAGAGGAAACATCCTCTCCACATCCATTCTATCTAGGACTTTTAATGTTTGAATAGGTTTCAATAAATCTCTCCCCCCCCCCCCCCCCCCACCCCATTCTTCTGAACCAGTGAATACAGGCCCGGAGCCATCAAACGCTCTTCAGACATTAATCCTGTCATTCACAGAATCATATCCAAGAAAGGATGTGCCGGCATTGGATAGCGTGCAGAAGAGGTTCACAAGAATGAATCTGAGAATAAAAGGGTAAACGTATGAGGAGTGCTGCAACGTTAAACTCCTCTGTGTCATTCTGCCCGGGGTTTTCTGTCTCTCGCCCCTGCTGTCTGGCCGTCACAAGACAGTCTGTTCTACCCCCCCCCCCCCCACCCCTTGGCAGTGACTATCTCTGCACGTGGAGCCTCCCCGTTTACCCTGGGATGGGGACTTGCACGGAGCAGTGGCAAGACACAGGTTGTTAAGTTGGATTGTCCCTTGCAGAGCCTGGAGCAGGCCCATGTTCTATAGGGACGGAGAGGCTGCAGCCATTGTTTGTGAAGACTTCCTCCACTCCTGAGCTCTGGGCAGGTGGGGAGGGGTTCGGAGTTCAGAACTCCTCCTGGGACTGAGGGTCCTACCTGAGCCGACTACTGCCCCTCCCCTAGGGTCTGTCTGCACCTGGAGCGAGTGCAGGCCATGTCCACGGGCTCTCTGGAAGGGTTGTGGGGCAACTGAAGGCCACAGTGACCTGAGGAACCCAGACACTGGGGGGGGGGGGGTGCAACAGTTTAATTTTGGGTTCATATTTTGCAACAAAAACAAATGATTTTAAGAACAAAAAAGATAAATGTTGGCTTTAAGTAAAAACCCCAGAATGTGTCTGGGGGGCAGGGAGAGTGTCCAGAGGAGGGAGGGAATGGTCCAGTGTGTCAAAGAGAGGGTCCAGCAGTCACTGGCCATTTCTGTGGCAGATGGGTCACAGGAAGGAGAGGCTGAGTCAGAGGATTCTTTGGAATAATAATGTTTTATTAAAACTTTGAATAATCTGAGATAAGTTACAGCGAGAGTTTTACATTGTGCTTTTGGTCAGTTTACAATCACGTCTCCATGGGAAGCAGGGGTGGGGAAGGGAGAGAGGTGGGAGGGGCAAGTCCCTGGCCAGTGGAGGGCTGGTAGGAGGGGAGGGGAATAGGGGGAAGAGGGTGAGTAGTGCTGCATTCGACCAGGGGAACGTGGCACCACAGTTACAGCCATCAGATTCTTGTGTTGTGCTTTAGTCTCGCCAGTGCGAGGGGGTGGGGGGGGGGGAGGGGAGAGGTGGATGCTGGACTGGGGAACGGGGAGTTTGACCGTCAGTCGGCCTGTCCCGGAGAGTGGGACCCAGCAGGGCCGGCACAGTCTTTGGTAGAAGTGTGAGTGGAGGTCAGGGGATGGGTGGGTGGGGGTGGGAAGGGAGTGTGTGGGTGGGTTAAATGGGACTGATCAGGGTGTGTATGTATCTATCTGTGTGTGTGTGTGTGTGTCTGTGTGCGTACGTATGTGTGTGTGTGTGTGCGCAAGTCTGCATGTGTGCACGTGTCTGCATGTGTGTCAGTGTGTGTGTGTCTGTGTCTGTGTCTGTAGGCTGGGGGTGGGGGTTCAATTGAGCAAGTGGGGTGGGGGCCGGTCAGTGGAATGGGTGGCACAGGCTGGGCAGATGATGAGGGGCTGGTGTTGGTGGGAGGTTGAGTGTGGAGGCCTGGGGGGGCAGGGAGGAGAGGTGCTGGCACCTGCCCTGGACCTCCCTCATCACCTGAGCAGCGAGAGGCAGCTCAGAGAGGCCACGACCAGACCGCAGCCCCAGCCAGCTCCTGCCACAGTCGCCCCGTTCCGGTCTTGGTCCCGGGGAATCACATCTGCAACAGAGGAACTTCAGGGTAAGTGACCAATCTGGCCTCCCTCCCACCTTCCTTTATGTCACCCGCCTGCAATCACCCCCCACCAACTCCCCCATGCCCACACTCCCCCCTCCTCACCAACCCCCCCATGCCCACACTCCCCCCTCCTCACCAAACCCCCCCATGCCCGCACTCCCCCCTCCTCACCAACCCCCCCATGCCCGCACTCCCCCCTCCTCACCAACCCCCCCATGCCCACACTCCCCCCTCCTCACCAACCCCCCCACGCCCTCACTCCCCCCTCCTCACCAACCCCCATGCCCGCACTCCCCCCCCACCAATTCCCCCCATGCCCACACTCCCCCTCCTCACCAACCCCCCCATGCCCGCACTCCCCCTCCTCACCAATCCCCCCTCACCAACTCCCCCATGTCCACACTGCCCCTCCTCACCAACCCCCCCATGCCTGCACTCCCCCCTCCTCACCAATCCCCCCTCACCAACCCCCCATGCCCACACTCCCCCCCTCCTCACCAATCCCCCCTCACCAACCCCCCCATGCCCGCACTCCCTCTCCTCACCAACCCCCCATGCCCACACTCCCCCTCCTCACCAACCCCCCATGCCCACACTCCCCCCTTCTCACCAAACCCCCACGCCCACACTCCCCCCTCACCAACCCCCCATGCCCGCACTCTCCCCCTCCTCACCAACCCCCCATGCCCACACTCCCCCCTTCTCACCAAACCCCCACGCCCACACTCCCCCCCTCACCAACCCCCCCATGCCCGCACTCCCCCTTCCTCACCAACCCCCCTACGCCCACACTCCCCCTCCTCACCAATCCCCCCACGTCCACATTCCCCCTCACCAACCCCCATGCCCGCACTCCCCCTCCTCACCAATCCCCCCACGCCCCAATCCCCCCCCCACGCCCGCACTCCCCCCTCCTCACCAATCCCCCCCACATCCACACTCCCCCTCCTCACCAATCCCCCCACGTCCACACTCCCCCCTCCTCACCAATCCCCCCACGTCCACACTCCCCCCACACCAACCCCCATTCCCGTACTCCCCCTCCTCACGAAACCCTCTCACATCCATACTCCCCCCTCACCAACCAGCCCCCCCCCACACCTGCACTCCCCCTCCTCACCGACCAGCCCCCCACACCTGCACTCCCCTCCTCACCAACCAGCCCCCCACACCTGCACTCCCCCTCCTCACCAACCCACCACCCACACTCCCCCCTCACCTGCACTCCCCCTCCTCACCAACCAGCCCCACCCCACACTCCCCCCTCACCAAACCCCCCCATGCCCGCACTCCCCCTCGCCAACTCCCCACGCCCACACTCCCCCCTCACTAACTCCCCAATGCCCGCACTCCCCCTCCTCACCAACCCCCATGCCCACACTCCCCCTCCTCACCAACCCCCCATGCCCACACTCCCCCCTCCTCACCAACCCCCCACGCCCACACCTCCCCCCCTCCTCACCAACCCCCCATGCCCACACTCCCCCTCACCAATCCCCCACGCCCACACTCCCCCCTCCTCACCAACCCCCCATGCCCGCACTCCCCCCCTCCTCACCAACCCCCCATGCCCACACTCCCCCCCTCCTCACCAACACCCCCATGCCCGCACTCCCCCCACTAATCCCCCCATGCCCACACTCCCCCCCATTAATCCCCCCATGCCCACACTCCTCACCAATCCCCCCCATGCCCACACTCCTCACCAATCCCCCCACGCCCACACTCCCCCCTCCTCACCAACCCCCCATGCCGCACTCCCCCCTCCTCACCAACCCCCCCCATGCCCGTACCTCCCCCTCCTCACCAAACCCCCTCACGTCCGCAATCCCCCCTCACCAATAACCCCACAGCCGCACTCCCCCTCCTCACCAAACCCCCTTACATCCATACTCCCCCCTCACCAACCAGCCCCCCCACACCTGCACTTCCCCTCCTCACCAACCCCACCACCCACACTCCCCCCCCTCACCTGCACTCTCCCCACCCACACTCCCCCTCTCACCAAACCCCCCCATGCCCGCACTCCCCCTCGCCAACTCCCCACGCCCACACTCACCCCTCACTAACCCCCCCATGCCCGCACTCCCCCCTCACCAACCCCCCCCATGCCCCACACTCCGCCTCCTCACCAACCCCCACAGCCCACACTCCCCCTCCTCACCAACCCCCCACGCCCGCACTCGCCTCCTCACCAACCTCCCACACCCACACCCCCCTGCTCACCAAACCCTCCCACGTCCACTCTTCCCCCTCCTCGCCAACCTCCCACACCCACACCCCCTGCTCACCAATCCCCCCACGCCCACACTCCCCCCTCCTCACCAATCCCCCCATGCCCGCACTCCCCCTCACCAACCCCCATGCCCGCACTCCCCTCACCAATCCCCCCACGCCCGCACTCCCCCCTCCTCACCAACCCCCCCACGCCCGCACTCCCCCCCTCCTCACCAACCCCCCACGCCCGCACTCCCCCCTCCTCACCAACCCCCATGCCCGCACTCCCCCCCACCAATCCCCCCATGCCCACACTCCCCCTCCTCACCAATCCCCCCACGTCACACACTCCCCCCCACCAACCCCCATGCCCGTACTCCCCTCCTCACCAACCCTCTCACGTCCGCAATCCCCCCTCACCAATATCCCCACATCCGCACTCCCCCTCCTCACCAAACCCCCCTTACATCCATACTTCCCCCTCACCAACCAGCCCCCCCACACCTGCACTCCCCCTCCTCACCAACCAGCCCCCCACACCTGCACTCCCCCTCCTCACCAACCCCACCACCCACACTCCCCCCCCTCACCTGCACTCCCCCTCCTCACCAACCAGCCCCACCCACACTCCCCCCCTCACCAAACCCCCCCATGCCCGCACTCCCCCTCGCCAACTCCCCACGCCCACACTCCCCCCCTCACCAACCCCCCACGCCCACACTCCCTCACCAAACCCCATGCCCGCACCTCCCCCTCCTCACCAACCCCCCATGCCCACACTCCCCCTCCTCACCAACCCCCCACGCCACACTCCCCTCCCTCACCAACCCCCATGCCCACACTCCCCCTCCTCACCAACCCCCATGCCCACACTCCCCCTCCTCACCAACCCCCCATGCCCACACTCCCCCTCCTCACCAACCCCCCAGCCCACACTCCCCCCCTCACCAACCCCCACGCCCACACTCCCTCACCAACCCCCCCATGCCCGCACTCCCCCTCCTCACCAACCCCCCATGCCCGCACTCCCCTCCTCACCAACCCCCCATGCCCCACACTCCCCCCTTCTCACCAAACCCCCACGCCCACACTCACCCCCCTCACCAACCCCCCCATGCCCGCACTCCCCCTTCCTCACCAACCCCCCCACGCCCACACTCCCTCCCTCCTCACCAATCCCCCCACGTCCACATTCCCCCTCACCAACCCCCATGCCCGCACTCCCCCCTCCTCACCAATCCCCCCACGCCCACACTCCCCCCTCCTCACACCAACCCCCCCACGCCCGCCTCCACCCCCCCTCCTCACCAATCCCCCCCACGCCCGCACTCCCCCTCCTCACCAATCCCCCCCCACATCCACACTCCCCCCTCCTCACCAATCCCCCCACGTCCACACTCCCCCTCCTCACCAATCCCCCCACGTCCACACTCCCCCCCACACCAACCCCCATTCCCGTACTCCCCCTCCTCACGAAACCCTCTCACATCCATACTCCCCCCTCACCAACCAGCCCCCCCACACCTGCACTCCCCCTCCTCACCGACCAGCCCCCCCACAACTGCCCACTCCCCCTCCTCACCAACCAGCCCCCCACACCTGCACTCCCCCTCCTCACCAACCCCACCACCCCACACTCCCCCCTCACCTGCACTCCCCCTCCTCACCAACCAGCCCCACCCACACTCCCCCCTCACCAAACCCCCCCATGCCCGCACTCCCCCTCGCCAACTCCCCACGCCCACACTCCCCCCTCACTAACTCCCCAATGCCCGCACTCCCCCTCCTCACCAACCCCCATGCCCACACTCCCCCCTCCTCACCAACCCCCCATGCCCACACTCCCCCCTCCTCACCAACCCCCCACGCCCACACTCCCCCCTCCTCACCAACCCCCCATGCCCACACTCCCCCTCACCAATCCCCCCACGCCCACACTCCCCCCTCCTCACCAACCCCCCCATGCCCGCACTCCCCCCCTCCTCACAACCCCCCACGCCCACACTCCCCCCTCCTCACCAACCCCCCATGCCCGCACTCCCCCCTCCCTCACCAACCCCCATGCCCACACTCCCCCCTCCTCACAACACCCCCATGCCCGCACTCCCCCCCACTAATCCCCCCCATGCCCACACTCCCCCCCATTAATCCCCCCATGCCCACACTCCTCACCAATCCCCCCATGCCCACACTCCTCACCAATCCCCCCACGCCCACACTCCCCCCCTCCTCACCAACCCCCCATGCCCGCACTCCCCCCTCCTCACAACCCCCATGCCCGTACTCCCCCTCCTCACCAAAACCCCCTCACGTCCGCAATCCCCCCTCACCAATAACCCCACAGCCGCACTCCCCCCTCCTCACCAAACCCCCTTACATCCATACTCCCCCCCCCTCACCAACCAGCCCCCCCACACCTGCACTTCCCCTCCTCACCAACCCCACCACCCACACTCCCCCCTCACCTGCACTCTCCCACCCACACTCCCCCTCTCACCAAACCCCCCATGCCCGCACTCCCCCCTCGCCAACTCCCCACGCCCACACTCACCCCTCACTCACTAACCCCCCCATGCCCGCACTCACCCCCCCTCACCAACCCCCCCCATGCCCACACTCCGCCTCCTCACCAACCCCCCACCCCACGCCACTCCCCCCTCCTCACCAACCCCCCACGCCCGCACTTCCCGCCTCCCTCACCAACCTCCCACACCCACACCCCCTGCTCACCAAACCCTCCCACGTCCACTCTTCCCCCTCCTCGCCAACCTCCCACACCCACACCCCCTGCTCACCAATCCCCCCACGCCCACACTCCCCCTCCTCACCAATCCCCCCATGCCCGCACTCCCCCCTCACCAACCCCCATGCCCGCACTCCCCCTCACCAACCCCCATGCCCGCACTCCCCCTCCTCACCAATCCACCCACGCCCGCACTCCCCCCTCCTCACCAACCCCCCCACGCCCGCACTCCCCCCTCCTCACCAACCCCCCACGCCCGCACTCCCCCCTCCTCACCAACCCCCCATGCCCGCACTCCTCCCCCCCCACCAATCCCCCCCATGCCCACACTCCCCTCCCTCACCAATCCCCCCACGTCCACACTCCCCCCCACCAACCCCCATGCCCGTACTCCCCCCTCCTCACCAAACCCTCTCACGTCCGCAATCCCCCCTCACCAATATCCCCACATCCGCACTCCCCCTCCTCACCAAAACCCCCTTACATCCATACTTCCCCTCACCAACCAGCCCCCCCACACCTGCACTCCCCCTCCTCACCAACCAGCCCCCCACACCTGCACTCCCCCTCCTCACCAACCCCACCACCCACACTCCCCCCTCACCTGCACTCCCCCTCCTCACCAACCAGCCCCACCCACACTCCCCCCTCACCAAACCCCCCCATGCCCGCACTCCCCCTCGCCAACTCCCCACGCCCACACTCCCCCCTCACCAACCCCCATGCCCGCACTCCCCCCTCCTCACCAACCCCCATGCCCACACTCCCCCTCCCACCAACCCCCATGCCCACACTGCCCACACTCCCCCTCCTCACCAACCCCCCATGCCCACACTCCCCCTCCTCACCAACCCCCCACGCCCACACTCCCCCCCTCACCAACCCCCCACGCCCACACTCCCTCACCAACCCCCCATGCCCGCACTCCCCCTCCTCACCAACCCCCCATGCCCGCACTCCCCTCCTCACCAACCCCCCATGCCCACACTCCCCCCTTCTCACCAAACCCCCACGCCCACACTCCCCCCCTCACCAACCCCCCCATGCCCGCACTCCCCCCTTCCTCACCAACCCCCCCACGCCCACACTCCCCCTCCTCACCAATCCCCCCACGTCCACATTCCCCCTCACCAACCCCCATGCCCGCACTCCCCCTCCTCACCAATCCCCCCACGCCCACACTCCCCCCTCCTCACCAACCCCCCCACGCCCGCACTCCCCCCCTCCTCACCAATCCCCCCCACGCCCGCACTCCCCCTCCTCACCAATCCCCCCCACATCCACACTCCCCCTCCTCACCAATCCCCCCACGTCCACACTCCCCCTCCTCACCAATCCCCCCACGTCCACACTCCCCCCACACCAACCCCCATTCCCGTACTCCCCCTCCTCACGAAACCCTCTCACATCCATACTCCCCCCTCACCAACCAGCCCCCCCACACCTGCACTCCCCCTCCTCACCGACCAGCCCCCCACACCTGCACTCCCCCTCCTCACCAACCAGCCCCCCACACCTGCACTCCCCCTCCTCACCAACCCCACCACCCACACTCCCCCCTCACCTGCACTCCCCCTCCTCACCAACCAGCCCCACCCACACTCCCCCCCTCACCAAACCCCCCCATGCCCGCACTCCCCCTCGCCAACTCCCCACGCCCACACTCCCCCCCTCACTAACTCCCCAATGCCCGCACTCCCCCTCCTCACCAACCCCCATGCCCACACTCCCCCTCCTCACCAACCCCCCATGCCCACACTCCCCCTCCTCACCAACCCCCCACGCCCACACTCCCCCCTCCTCACCAACCCCCCATGCCCACACTCCCCCTCACCAATCCCCCCACGCCCACACTCCCCCCTCCTCACCAACCCCCCATGCCCGCACTCCCCCCTCCTCACCAACCCCCCATGCCCACACTCCCCCCTCCTCACCAACACCCCCATGCCCGCACTCCCCCCACTAATCCCCCCATGCCCACACTCCCCCCATTAATCCCCCCATGCCCACACTCCTCACCAATCCCCCCATGCCCACACTCCTCACCAATCCCCCCACGCCCACACTCCCCCCTCCTCACCAACCCCCCATGCCCGCACTCCCCCCTCCTCACCAACCCCCCATGCCCGTACTCCCCCCTCCTCACCAAACCCCCTCACGTCCGCAATCCCCCCTCACCAATAACCCCACAGCCGCACTCCCCCTCCTCACCAAACCCCCTTACATCCATACTCCCCCCTCACCAACCAGCCCCCCCCACACCTGCACTTCCCCTCCTCACCAACCCCACCACCCACACTCCCCCCTCACCTGCACTCCCCCACCCACACTCCCCCTCTCACCAAACCCCCCCATGCTCGCACTCCCCCTCGCCAACTCCCCACGCCCACACTCACCCCTCACTAACCCCCCCATGCCCGCACTCCCCCCTCACCAACCCCCCCCATGCCCACACTCCGCCTCCTCACCAACCCCCCACGCCCACACTCCCCCTCCTCACCAACCCCCCACGCCCACACTCCCCCTCCTCACCAACCCCCCACGCCCGCACTCCGCCTCCTCACCAACCTCCCACACCCACACCCCCTGCTCACCAAACCCTCCCACGTCCACTCTTCCCCCTCCTCCCCAACCTCCCACACCCACACCCCCTGCTCACCAATCCCCCCACGCCCACACTCCCCCTCCTCACCAATCCCCCCATGCCCGCACTCCCCCTCACCAACCCCCATGCCCGCACTCCCCCTCACCAACCCCCATGCCCGCACTCCCCCTCCTCACCAATCCCCCCACGCCCGCACTCCCCCCTCCTCACCAACCCCCCCACGCCCGCACTCCCCCCTCCTCACCAACCCCCCACGCCCGCACTCCCCCCTCCTCACCAACCCCCCATGCCCGCACTCCCCCCCCACCAATCCCCCCATGCCCACACTCCCCCTCCTCACCAATCCCCCCACGTCCACACTCCCCCCCACCAACCCCCATGCCCGTACTCCCCCTCCTCACCAAACCCTCTCACGTCCGCAATCCCCCCTCACCAATATCCCCACACCCGCACTCCCCCTCCTCACCAAACCCCCTTACATCCATACTTCCCCCTCACCAACCAGCCCCCCCACACCTGCACTCCCCCTCCTCACCAACCAGCCCCCCACACCTGCACTCCCCCTCCTCACCAACCCCACCACCCACACTCCCCCCTCACCTGCACTCCCCCTCCTCACCAACCAGCCCCACCCACACTCCCCCCTCACCAAACCCCCCCATGCCCGCACTCCCCCTCGCCAACTCCCCACGCCCACACTCCCCCCTCACCAACCCCCCACGCCCACACTCCCCCTCCTCACCAACCCCCCATGCCCGCACTCCCCCTCCTCACCAACCCCCCATGCCCACACTCCCCCTCCTCACCAACCCCCCACGCCCACACTCCCCCCTCACCAACCCCCCACGCCCACACTCCCTCACCAACCCCCCATGCCCGCACTCCCCCTCCTCACCAACCCCCCATGCCCACACTCCCCCTCCTCACCAACTCCCCATGCCCACACTCCCCCTCCTCACCAACCCCCCATGCCCACACTCCCCCTCCTCACCAATCCCCCCACGCCCACACCCCCCCTCCTCACCAACCCCCATGCCCGCACTCCCCCCTCCTCACCAACCCCCATGCCCACACTCCCCCCTCCTCACCAACCCCCATGCCCGCACTCCCCCTCGCCAACTCCCCACGCCCACACTCCCCCCTCACCAACCCCCCACGCCCACACTCCCTCACCAACCCCCCATGCCCGCACTCCCCCTCCTCACCAACCCCCATGCCCACACTCCCCCTCCTCACCAACCCCCCATGCCCGCACTCCCCCTCCTCACCAACCCCCCATGCCCACACTCCCCCTCCTCACCAACCCCCCACGCCCACACTCCCCCCCTCACCAACCCCCCACGCCCACACTCCCTCACCAACCCCCCATGCCCGCACTCCCCCTCCTCACCAACCCCCCATGCCCACACTCCCCCTCCTCACCAACTCCCCATGCCCACACTCCCCCTCCTCACCAACCCCCCATGCCCACACTCCCCCTCCTCACCAATCCCCCCACGCCCACACCCCCCTCCTCACCAACCTCCATGCCCGCACTCCCCCCTCCTCACCAACCCCCATGCCCGCACTCCCCCCTCCTCACCAACCCCCATGCCCGCACTCCCCCTCCTCACCAACACCCCCATGCCCGCACTCCCCCCTCCTCACCAACACCCCCATGCCCGCACTCCCCCCTCACCAACACCCCCATGCCCGCACTCCCCCCCATTAATCCCCCATGCCCACACTCCTCACCAATCCCCCCATGCCCACACTCCCCCCTCCTCACCAACCCCCCATGCCCGCACTCCCCCCTCCTTACCAACCCCCATGCCCGCACTCCCCCCTCCTCACCAACCCCCCATGCCCGCACTCCCCCCCACCAACCCCCCATGCCCGTCCTCCCCCTCCTCACCAAACCCCCTCACGTCCGCAATCCCCCCTCACCAATACCCCCACACCCGCACTCCCCCTCCTCACCAAACCCTCTTACATCCATACTCCCCCCCTCACCAACCAGCCCCCCCACACCTGCACTCCCCCTCCTCACCAACCACCCCCACCCACACTCCCCCTCTCACCAAACCCCCCCATGCCCGCACTCCCCCTCGCCAACTCCCCACGCCCACACTCCCCCCTCACTAACTCCTCCATGCCCGCACTCCGCCTCCTCACCAACCTCCCACGCCCACACCCCCTGCTCACCAAACCCTCCCACGCCCACTCTTCCCCCTCCTCGCCAACCCCCCCCACACCCACGCTCCCCGCTCGCCAACCTCCCCCACACCCACACACCCCCCTTCACCAACCTGACACCCACTCTCCCCCCTCCTCACCGACCTCCCCAGCCCACGCTCCCCGCTCGCCAACCCCCCCATGCCCACACTCCCCCTCCTCGCCAGCCCCCACTTATTCCCTCATTCCAGAACACCTCTAGTCCCTCTCTCCCAGCTGTTCAATAAGATCATGGCTTGATCCGGCCATGTGCTCGGCTCCATCTACCTGCCTTTTCCCTCAGAACCCTTAAATCCCCAGACATAATCCAATCAAATAAAAATGGGTGAGGTGCTGCTGGTTTGGAGGGTAACAAATGTGCCTTTATTTAAGAAAGGCGGTAAAGACGAGCCTGGCAAGGGCAGGGCAGATGGTGCTAGCTAAGTGACTGGAGACTTAGCTAGCCGTACATCCAGAAAGATAAGAATTCACTTAGGGTAGTGAGCATGGCTATGTGTAGGAGATAGCATCTTATGAAGTTGATGATGTGACCAAGGAAACCCAGGAGAGGCGGTGGTAGATGAGGTCTTTGATAAGGTTCCAATGATAGGCTGCTGTGGAAAGTCAGGTCACATGGAATCCAGGGAGAACTGGCTAAAATCAGTTACACAATTGGCTTGATAGTTTCTTGGACTGGAGGCCCCTATCTCTGTGGCTGCTCCGGGTTGATGTTGGGCACGTTTGTATCAACGATTTGGATAAGAATGTAAAGGACATGATTAATAAACTTCCAAATGACCCTAAAATGTGCGTCAGAGTGGAAAGTGAAGAAGGTTATCAAAAATTAGAGGCAGACCACAATCAGATGGGCAGGTGGGATGGAGTGCTGGGTTTTGGAAAGTCAAATCCAGGCCGGTGTTTGACAGTGAACAACAGAGCCCTAGGGAGTGTCTTAGAACAAAGGGAGTACAAGTAGAGAGTTCCCTGGAGGTGGGGTCACAGACGGTGATTGTTGACGTGTCAGTCTACACTGGGGGGGATCGGAGGTGGAGGGTGTCAGCGGCATACTCGTGTCCTGGGCCCAGCACAGAGGCAGTCATAAGGAAGTGTCTTTACATTCTGAGGTGGTTTGGCTTGTCACCAAGTACTAACTAACAAATGCCAGTATCCTAATTGGTGGTCTGGCAGTTTGAGTGCACAGGAATGCCAGAAGCTGCAGAGAGTTGTGGACACAGCCCAGTACATCTCTCCCCACAGTCGATAGTATCTATAGGAGACACTGCTTCAAGAAGCAATGTGCACCACTGATGATCCCCACCATCATCTCACAGCTACTGTCAATAGACAGTAGGTGCAGGAGTAGGCCTTTCGGCCCTTCTAGCCAGCACCGCCATTCACTGTGATCATACACAATCACTACCCCGTTCCTGCCCTCTCCCCATATCCCTTGACTCCGCTATCTATAAGAGCTCTCTCTAACTCTCTTGAAAGCATCCAGAGACTTGGCCTCCACTGTCAGGCAGGACAGAAACCTGAAGTCCCACACCACCAGGTTTGGGAACAGTTACTTCTCTTCGACCGTTCAGTTCTTGAACCAACGTTCACAACCCTAATCACTATAGATCATCACACTGTGACCACTTCATTTTCTCATAATTGTGTTATTTATTGTAAAATTGTGTATATTTGTTCTTGTGACTGCTGTTTATCTGATGCTACGTGCCTGTGATGCTGCTGCAACTAATGCCCCTATGCACACAAGTGCATACGAACAATAAAATCACTCTCCACAACTGTTGATTTTTATGTTGTCAACAAACTTACCTGGATTTTCATTAATTCGGGACCAGGCACGGATCCCATGGAACGCCACACACCTCCAAAGAGAATAGCACCCTTCCTCCAATACCCGTGCCGATTTTGCATTTAACTTGCCAACTCACCATGGATTCCATGTGACTTAAATTTGTATCATGTTGGGACCATGTCAAATACCTCATCACTTGCTCAAAAACATCAGTCCAGTATGTAATTTCATGACTTGCACCTCAAAGTCGCACTGGCTGCCCCTCACAAACCCACTTTTCTCTCAGAGTTGTCTCCAATTATTTCCAAAATTAGCCTGTGAATTTCTGGATTATCCCTATAGTCCTTGAAGAAACGAACAGCTTTTGGCTTCTGTCCAGTCTTCTAGTGTCTTGCCTGTGGCTTGAGACAATACAAGCATCTTTTGCCAAGATTGCAACAATCTCAATTATCCAGGATTGATCCCTTCAGCTCTTCGATAGACCCAGCATCTCTTCCTTGATTTCAGTATGTCTAAACATCGGCAGAGCCCTCATTGATCTCACTATCCCCCCTTGTACTTGCTGAACACCAATGCATTTTGCACTTCAGCCATTCCCTGTGGCTCCGGACATAATTCCCCTCCCTCTTCCTTGTTACTGTTGATGTTAATGGAAGTACGAAATACATTGGGATTCTCTTTAATTCTACTCACCAGGAGTGTTTATTGACCCCTTTTAACCTTACAAATTCTACCTCATTTACACCTTAAGCACCAAGCAAGTCCTGGTCTCTACTGGGGGAAGGAGTTGGTGCTGTTTTGTTATTAACACATGAGTTACAATGAAAAGCTTGTCTTATTGTTCATACAGATCAAATCATTACTCCTGCACTACAGTCACCCTGTGGCTTTTACATCTTTCCAGAATATTTCCACGTATCTGCTGGTGGCTTCCTGGAGGTCTGTACTACAGCCCATCGGAGTGACAACACACTTCTTCCTCCTGAGCCCGACACACACTGTTTCAGTAGATAAGCCCTCTAGTTTGTCCTCACTGTGACATACTCCCTGATCAGCTGTGTAACCCCTCTCTTTTACCTCCCCCTCTACCGCGTCATCTGAACCCTTGAAACCTGAGCTGCCGGTTTTGCCCTTCACCCGAGCTTTGACAAGGTCCCAAATGGAAGTCCGGTCTGATAGGTTGGATTGTGTGGGATTCAGGGAGAGATAACTAAATGACTGTATATTTGGCTGGGTGGGAGGTTGGTTCTCAGAAAGGAGCCCTGTGTTCTTGTGATGTGCCCCTCGAGTAGGTGATGGGACCTTTATGCATACAGTTTGGATGAGAATGTAGTGGTGTTGTAGGCAGTGAAGAATGTTATCAAAAATAACGGAGATTGTGATCAAATGGGTTGCGTTGAAGTGCAGCAAGCTGTTTTAAAACCACAAGAAAATCTGCAGAATCTCCAAGTCCAAAGCAACACACACAAAATGCCGGAGGAACTCAGCAGGTCAGGTAGCATCTATGGAAAAGGGCAACCAGTCGGTGTTTCAGGTCGAGACCCTTCATCAGGACAGGTAATTCAGATAAGTATGTGGTGTTCCAGTATCAAAGTCAAACCAGAGAAGGACTTTGACAGTGAATGGTCTAGCCCTGAGGAATGTTGTAAAACAGAGGGCCATAGGATTACAAGCACGTGGCTCCCCGAAAGTGGACAAGAGTGGTGAAGAAGGATATTGGTACAGTGACCTTCATCAGGGTCCTGACAACAGAAATTGTGATGTTATCTTGCAGTTTCAGGACGATAGAAAAATGGAGGGTTATGTGGGAGGGAAGGGTTACATTGATCTTAGAGTAGGTTAAAAGGTCATCACAACATCATGGACTGTACTGTGGTGTGATGTTCCAGGTTCTGTTGTACAAGAGAACCTTGGTTATATAGGAATGGAGGGTTGTAGGCTGAGTGCGGGTCGGTGGGACTAGGTGAGAGTAAGCATTCAGCATGGACTAGAAGGGCGGAGATGGCCTGTTTCCGTGCTGTAATTGTTATATGGTTAAGAGGCTGGTGAGGACACATTTGGGGTTCTGTGTACACTTTTGGTCCCCCCTGTTGTAGGAAAGACATTATTAAACTGGAAAGTGCGAAAATTTTTGAGGATGTAGCTGGGACTCAAAAACCCGAGTTACTGGAGCAGGAGTTCCCAATGTCTTTTATGCCACAAACTAATACCGTTTAGCAAGATGTCCGTGGACTCCAGGTTGGGAACCCCTGATCTGGAGAGAGGTTGAGCAGGTTGGGGCTTTATTCTTTGGAGTGTGGGAGAATGAGGGGTGAGCTTACGGAGATGTATAAAACTGTGAGGAGTATAGGTAAGGTGCACGTTCAGTCTTTTTCCCCAAGGAAAGGGAACCAAAATTGGAGGGCTTGCCTTTAGTGTGAGAGGGGATAGATTTATAAGGGACCTGGGGTTACTTTTTCCCCACTAGTCCCTGTATGGAACGAGCTGCCAAAGGAATCAGTTAAGGGAGGTGCATTAACAATATTTAAAACTCACTTTGACAGGTACACGATTAGGAAAGGTTTACAGCAGGAGTTCCCAACCTGTGGTCTGTGGACCCCTTGCTTAATGGTATTGGTCCATGGCATCAAAAATATTGGGAACCCCTGGTTTAAAGGGATGAGGGCAAATGGGACTAGCTTAGCCAGCATGGGTGAGCTGGGTTGAGGGGCCTGCTCCTGTCTGTCCCTCTATCTGCTGCCCTACTGCTCTGGTTGAAGCCTCCTGAACAAATCTCCCAGGGAGGGTATTGATCTCCCTCCAGTTGAGTTGCAACCTGCCCTCTTGTACAGGTTCCACCTGCCCTGGAGGAGAGCTCTGCGTTCGATGTACCTGAAGCTGCACCAGCTCCTTAGTTAGACAATAAGCCCACTTTCTTGCCTTACTATCACATGGAACCTGTGGGTGCGGGGTTCCTGCGGACACGTGTATCAGTGAGGGGTCTGTGTGTGTGTGTGTAGTTGAGGTAGGCATTCTGGACTGATGGGCAGACTCACCTTTCTCAGAGAATGGTCGTTTAGAGCAGGGGCCCCGGGTGATGCTGACATCATCGATGCCGATGTCACCGAGGTATCCCGGCCCGCGGATAGCCTCCAGCACCACCTGTGGGGCACAGACCGGCATTGTAGAGCGGGAGGCTGCCGTCCACCCATACCCTCCTCATTACTCTCCTCCTCTACCCACCCATACCCAAGCTGCACACACCCCTCTTCCCTCCCCGCAACCTTCCCCTCCATCGTCTCGTCTTTCCACTGCACCCCTCACTAACACCACACACACTTATTCCTCTGCAGACTCTCCCTCGACCCCTTTCTTCCCACCCTTGCACCTCCCCTCATCTCCACCCCCCACCCTACACACCCTGTCTACACCCCTTCGCTGCCCCTTCCATCCTCATCCCACTTCATTCCCCTCCTGCCCTCTCCCACCTTCACCCTTCATTCCCCTCTCCTCCATTCATCCCACGTCGTTCCCCTCTGACATACCCACCCCTCAGCTCCCCTGCCCCTGCCCCCCATTACCTGGAAGGGTCCACTGGGATTGATGGTCACACTGCCCAGGCGCCATTCCTCCGCTTGGTTCCCGTTCAGGCTCCAGACTGGAGTCTCCACTGCCTTCACCCCCTGGGTCCGCACCAGCACGTTCAGGGAGCCTGGGGACAAGCAGAGGTCAGCAAACCTGCCAGGCTGAGCCCACGGGTTCAGATCGGGGTCGGAACGGAGCGGAATCTGACCAGAGTCAGACCAAATCAGAATCGAGAGCGGAGCAGGGTCACACCACACCAGACCAGAGTCAGAGCAGATTGATCTGGGGTCAGAGGGACCGGTTTTGGAATGTTACAGGCCATAGTCAGAGAGGAGCCTCAGAGTGGATCAGAGTGGAGTCAGTCAGGTTCGGAGTGGATCAGATGAGCCTCAGACTGGAGCGGAGTGGGTCTGATGACCAGGTAGGGAATTAGTTGGGATAGTAGAGGGGACGGGGTTGGACTGGGATCAGGGAAGGAAACAGGAGGTTCCTAGAACCTGAGTGCACACAAGGACAGACAGGACTATCCCTGTGTGCACGGTGAACTCGGGTGTACAGGATATCTCCCAAGTCAGTGAGTCCGGTATGCAGGCTGGGAGGGCAGTCTCGGTGGGGGAGTTAATGTGGTCAGCGTTGAATCAGGGGAGCTGAAGGCAGCTTTAATATGAAGGGGTGGAAGTACTCATTTTGCAGAACAATCCCACAGGCAGGACGGGGAAATGTGACCTCTGGTGTGTAATAGGGAGCCACAGGCTGAGAACCTATTCCAGGGAATTATGGCACCTATAGTTAGGGAACACTAAAGTGTTCCCACATCCTAGGGACTCACTTTCAACGACTCTTCATCTTACATTCTCAATATTAATTGCTCATTTATTCATTATTGTTACTATTATTTTCTTTTTGTGTTGGCACAATTTGTTTTTTTACACTTTGGTTTGTCTGCCTTGTATGCAATTTTTCTTTGATTCTGTTGTGTCTGTATCTATTATGAATGCCCACAAGAACATGAATCTCAGGGTTGTTTCTGGAGACATATATGTACTTTGACAATCAATTTGCTTATCCTACCCTGTCCTGTTGAGAAACGGAGTGTCTATGGGGAGCACTTTGGGAACAGTGACCATAAAATAGTCATGGAAGAAGACTGGGTTGATCCACTCCTAGACTGGGGCAAAGTCTATTGTGCATTCGAGTCAGAAGTGCAAGTGCATAGTTCAGTGAATCGTTCCTGTGCTCAACTGCCTAATATTCTGTCTGTATGACACCCTGGAATGCACAAGAAGCTGATCCTGATCCTAATGCAACAGCTCACTCTCCGTTTGAACATCTCAGTGTTTAGAATACCCAGCCCTTCCCGCTAGTGACCAGTTCCAGTTCGGACGGGGAATCCGGAGGGATTTTGGCAGGTTAGGGAGCTCAACGGGGTGGCACCAGGTGTAAGGGGTCGGGAGTGAGGATACCTGCTCCAATACCCACCCACGTGCTTGCCGTACATGTGGTAGTAGAAGCTGACGCAGAAGGGGGTGCTCCGCGGGGTCCTGAAGCCCACCCTGTGAGTGACGTTGTACAGGGGGCTGATGAGCCTGGCCCGGTCACCTGGTCTTCGTGGGGTTGATGCCTCAATGAACATGTAGTAGCCTGAGGGTGGGATACGGGGAGTAAGAGGAGTGTAAGGGGAGTGTGTGGGGACAAAGTGAACAGTTTCAGTGCCATGGGTCATCATCCAATCCAAACACCACCCTCCTAACCCCTCTTCCCCCCTCCCTCCCACTCCAACCACCCCACACTGCCTTCCAATCTCCTCCCTCTACCCTCCTTCTCATCCCATTTCCCAACCCGCATTCTCCCCTCATGTTCGTCGCCCACTCTCCCACCCCACCCATCCTCTTCGCCCTGCTCATCTCCTCATTCCCCTCTCCTCCAGCCCCCACCCCCTCACCCAACTCTGACACTGACCAGTTCTCTTGCCGCTGTTGTCGAAGCGGGGGCCGGTGTTGGGCGTTTTCTTGGGGTCCTGGGTCATGTTACTCTCCCGAGTCCAGTCGAAGTCATCCCGGGTGTCCTGGGTGAAGCCGCAGATCTGCTCATCCTCGAACCCACACACCAGCTCCCCTGGGACACAGAGTGACCGGGGAGTGAGACTCAGGGCAAGGGACCGGATGGGGGTTATGACCGAGAAGTCGATAGAGCGAGGGAGTGACCGGGGTGTGGGGAAGTGATTGAAACTCTGCTTGGTGGGGGAGTAACTGGAGGAGAGTTTAACAGAGAGGAGGGTAATGACTGGTGGGGGAAGTGACCTGGAGGGGAGCAACAGGGCTGTGGGGTGGGGGGTGTTGGGTGAAAGCAGCAGCCCATGGTGAATGAGGGGAGGTTGGAGGAGGGGAGATGGGGAAGTGAAGTGAAATGCAGTGATGGGGGATCCCCAGGGTTACTAGCAATTCCCCAATTCCCAGCAAATGTTACACACACAGACCCTTACCTGAGGGCGGCAGAGAGGAAGCGGCTGTAGGGGAGAAAGGGAAGGGATATGAAAAGCAGCCTCAAAATCCCACCCCTCAGAACTACCCCTTCAGAAACTTCCTGTACCACAAACCCCCCCCCCCACTTATCACTCTCCATCAAACCCCCTGTTGGACACCCACCTCAACAGGACCCCAAAATAACACCCCACCCCATATCATGCAAAATCCCTCCCTTCCCCCTTCAATACCTCCTCCCATCTCTACACCTACCATCTCCACCCCTCCCATCTCAATATCTCCTCCTAACCCCATGTCCAGGTCCCATCTCTACTTCCCTCCCCCCATCTCTTCCCTCCCCTTGATCACCCTCACTTCCCCATCTCTACCTTCCCAAATTCACCCTCTGCCAGTTTCCCCTCCCCCAATCTCCTTCCCACTCCCTTCCCCTCCCACCTGCCCCTCCCCATCTCTCCCAACCCCTACCATCTTCCTCACTTCTCCCTCCCTCCCATGTCAACCTCTCCCTGCACCTCCCTCCCTAACCCCATCTCTACCACTCCCCGCATCTCCTCCCCTCCCACCTTCCTCCCTCCTACTTCTCTCTTCCTCCCATCTCCCTCCCCTTTACGTATCTTCTCCCTCACTCCTTCACCACCCCATCTCTACCTCCTCCCACATCTCTCCATCTCCCCTCCCTCACTTCCCTGTTCTCTCTCATCTCTCCCTCCTATCCATCTCCTTCCTCCTCCCATCTGCTCCTCCCTCCCTCTCCCTCGCTCACTCCACTTTCTCTCCATCCCCTTCTCTCCCACTGTTCCATCCCCCCTCCATTCCTATCTCCTCTTCTCCATCTCTAACTACTCTCCCTTCTCCTGTCTTCCTTCCCATCCAATTTCTCCCTCTTCTATCCCTCACTCCCCCTTCAATACCTCCCTATCTTCTGCCCCTCTGTCTCATCCCCCCACATCTCTTCTCCCCCTCTCTCTGATCTCTCTCCCATCTATCACCCAACCTATCCCTCCCACCTCCCACCTCCCTCTGTTCTCTACCTCTGTCCCATCTGCCCCTCCCTCCACCTCCCCATATTTCCCTACCCCTCCCAGCTCTCTCTCCCTCTCCCAATCTCTCCAACTCTGCATTTCACCCTACTGCCATCTCTCCCTACACCTTCTCCATCTCCCTACCCTCTGCCCCTCCCTCCTATTCCTCTCCTTTTCTCTCCCTACCCCTGTTCTCCCTTCATCCCTTCTCTCCCTCACATATCCCTCCATCTCCCCCTCCTCCAGCTCTTCCTCCCTCCATCCATCCCTCATCTCTGCGTCCCACCACAACTCTACCCCTTCCCAGTTCCCTCCCCCTCTCATCTTCCTTCCCTCCCCATCTATCCCACCAACCCTACCTCTACCTCCCACATATCTCTCCCTCCCAAACTCTCCACCCATATCCTCTCTGTGCCCTTCCACAATGCCTTCATTCTCTCTCCCTTGACATTCTTCCCATGCACCTCATCACCTCTCTCGCTCCACTTCCCCTCTACTCCCCCCTCATTCCCATTCCTCCTCAATTCCAAACAACTAGTCTGCCCTTGCTTCCCTCCCTGCCGTCTGCATGTCTCTGACCCATTCCACTACCTCCTCATTTAAGACCATAAGACATAGGAGCAGAATTAGGCCTTTGTGCCCCTTCGAGTCTGCTCTGCCATACCATCATGGCTGATCTATTTTCCCTCTCAACCCCATTCTCTGGCCTTCTCCCCATAATGTTTGATGTCCTGATTTACCATGAACCTATCAACCTTTAGGGAATCGTTTACAAGGAATCCCAAGCTCCTTTGCACCTCTGATTTTTGAATTTTTTCCCTATTCAGAAAATAGTCTATGCCTTTATTCCTTCCCACCATTCTGCCAATCTGACTAAATCTTTCTGCAGACTCCCCGTTTTCTCAACACTACCTGCCCCTCCATCTATCTTTGTATCACCTTCAAACTTGGCCACAAAGCCACCAGTTCCTTCATCTAAATCAAATGGAAAGAGGGGTACCAACCCCAGCATCACAATAGTAGATGCCAGCAGCCAACCAGGAAAGGCCCCATTTATTACTACTCTTTGCCAATCTGCCAGTCTTTCCTGTAATATCATGGGTTCTTATCTTGCTGAGCCGCCTCATGTGCGGTACCTTGTCAAAGGCCTTGAAAATCCAAATAAACAGCATCCACTGGCTCTCCTTTGCCTATCCTGCCTGTTACTCCCTCAAAGAATTCCAAAAGATTTGGCAGGCAAGATTTCCTCTGACTGAAACCATTCTGATGTAGGCCTATTTTGTCAAGTGCCTTCCAGTACCCTGAAGCCTCATCCTTAATAATAGGCTTCATCATCTTTCCAACCACAAGAATTAGGCTAACTGGCTTATCATTTTCTTTCTTCTGCCTCCCTCCATTCTTAAAGAGTGATATTTACAATCTTCCAGTCCCCCAGAACCATTCCAGAATCTAGTGATTCTTGAAAGATCATTACTAATGCCTTCACAATCCCTGTAGCCACCTCTTTCAGAACCCTGGGGTGCAGTCTGGTTCAAGTGAGTTATCTACCTTCAGAATTTTTCAGCTTCTCAAACACCTTCTCCTTAGTGATAGCAAGGACACTCACTTCTGCCCCCTTTCTGGCATTATGTTGTGTCTTACACACTGAATACTAACACAAAATACTTATTAAGTTCATCCATCATTTCTTGTCTCCCAGTACTACCTCTCCAGCATCATTCTCCAGCGGTCCGAAATACATTCTCATCTCTATTTTACTCTCTGTATATCTGAAAAGTCTTTCTGTATCCTCCTTTATATTATTGGCTAGCTTACATTCATATTTCATCTATTCTCTCTATGACTTCTTAGTTGCCTCTTTTTTTAAAAAAAATTGCTCCAATCCACTAACTTTCCACTGACTTTTGCTTTATTATATGCCTTTTGCTTTTAAGCTGACTTTGTCATCTCTTGTTAATCACAGTTCCCTCATCTTCCCTTTAGAGTACTTTGGGATGTATTATTCCCACGCCTTCCGAGTTACTCCCAGAAACTCCAGTGATGTTCTGCTGTCATTCCTGCTAATGTCCCCTTCCAATCAACTCTCATGCCAGCTCCTCTCTCATGCCTCTGTAATTCCCTTTACTCCACTGTAATACTGATATGTCTGGTTTATAGCTTCTCCTCAAACAGCAGGGTGAATTCTATCATATTATGATCACTGCCTCCTAAGGGTTCCTTTACCTTAAGCTCCCTAATCAAATCTGGGTCATTACATCACACCTAATCCAGAATTGCCATCCCTCTGGTGGACTGAACCACAAGCTGCTTTGAAAAGCCATCTCGTGGGCATTCTATAAATTCCCACTCTCGAGATCTAGCACCACCTAATTTTCCCAATCTACTTGCATATTGAAATCCCCCATGATTTTTCACAACACTGCTCTTTTTACATGTCTTTTTTGCTTTCGTATCCCACATCCTGGCTGCTAGTTGGAAGTCTGAATATAACTCCCATCAGTCTTTTTACCCCTGCATTAACTCTACTCATAAGGATTCTACATCTTCTAATACAATATCAACTCTTCCTAAAGATTTGATTTCATTTTTTTACCAATAGAGCTACATCACTCCCTGTGCTTACCTGCTTGTCCTTTTGATACAATGTGTATACTTGGATGTTAAGTTCCCAACTATGATCTTCTTTCAGCACGTTTCAGCGATGCCCACAATATCATATCAGCCAATCTCTAACTGTGCTCCAAGATCATCGACCTTATTCTGCGTGTATTCAAGTACAACACTTTCAGCTTAGATTTGTCACCCTTTTTGATTTTGGCCCCATTGTTACTCTGCACCTCATCCCACTGACCTATCACCTGCCTATTCTTCCTGACAGTCCCACTACACCCTGCATCTAGCTGCCCCACCCTCAGTCCAATCACTTGTTCCCATCCCCTTGCCAAATTAGTTAAAACCCTCCGCAACAACTCTAGCATATCTGCCGCAAGGATATCGGTCCCCCTTGGGTTCATGTACAGGTCACTCCTTGCTCAGAAGAGATCCCAGTGATCCAGAAGTCTGAAGCCCTGTCCCCTTCCACCAGTTTCCTAGTCACACGTTCATCTGCTAAATCAACCTGTTCTTACCTTCACTGGCACGTGGCGCAGGCACCAATCCTGCTTTGCAGGTTCCTACCCAACTCTCTATATTCTCTCTTCAGGACCTCCTTCCTTTTCCTACGTATATCGTTGGTGCTAATATCTGCCACGACTTCTGGCGGTTCACCCTTCCCCCTTTAGAAAGCTGTGGACCCAGTCTGAGTCATCCCTGACCCTGGTTCCCGGGAGGCAACATAGCATCCGGGCGTCTTTATCGCGTCCACAGAATCAGCTGTCTGCTCCTGCAACTATGGAATCCCCGATCACTACTGCACTCCTCCCTCCTTCCCTTCTGAGCCACGGAGGCAGACTCAGTGCCAGAGACCTGGTCACTGCAGCTTCCCCTTGGTAGGTTGACATCCCCCCCCGCAACGGTATCCAAAGCGGTATACTTATTATTGAGGAGAACAGGTACAGACTTCCTACTCTCCCTGCCCCCTTTGCAATCTCCTCCATACCCTCTACCACTCTCCCCACTCCTTGCCCCTCTCCCTGCCGCGTCACCGCCACTCCTCGCGCCTGGTATGGCCGGCACACTAACGGTTGGTGTAGAGGATGGTGCGGCTGGCTGTGTCGCCTGGCCCGTAGCTGGTGATGGGGGTGAGGTGGACCCGATAGGAGCGAGGGATCCGGAGGTTGCCCAGAGTGTAGGTGAGGAGGGAGCCCACCTCGATGCTCTTGTTGACGGTGATCATGCTCGGCTTCAGCCACGCGCTGGGCGATCCCTGTCGACACCAGGAACACGAGAGCAGTGAGTGGGGGCCCAGAACAGTGCCTCGCCCCTCCCGCACGGAGCCCAGCACCGCGCCCCCCCCCCCCCCCGCGTGGGGCCCACACACAAAAGCTGTGCTAACTAGCCCTAAAAATTTTCTAGATCTGCCACAGTTCACCTACAAACCCAACAGATCTGTAGGTGATGCAGCTAGCATCAGTCTGGACTTTCATACTACAACACCTTGGCTCCCATGGTACATATGTCAGGATTCTCTTTGTCAATTTCAGTTCAGCCTTCAATACCATCATCCCTGAGCTTCTGGAAGAGAAACTCTCCAGACTTGACGCACCTGGTCCCACCTGCAGGTGGATCACAAACTTCATCTCGGACAGGAGGCAGTACGCGAGACCAGGCAATCACATCTCCACTTCCCGCTCACTCGGCAGTGATGCACCACAGAGCTGTATTCACTCAGCTCTCTTATTTTCTCCAATCTCCAGTGATCCATCAGTTAAACTGATAACATTTGCAGACAACACCACTGTCATTGGACTGATCACCAGAGGCGACACTGATACCAGGAAGTACACAAGCAGGAGGTTGTGGAGGCCAAGTCTTTACGTATATTTAAGGCAGAGGATGATAGATTATTGATTGGTCAGGGCATGAAGGGATATGAGAAGGCGGCAGGAAATGGGGGCTGAGAGGGAAAATGGATCAGCCATGATGAAATGGCGGAGTAGACTCGATGGGCCAAATGGCCTAATTCTTTTCCTATGTGTAGTGTAGGGCTCCGTTAGTCTCGATAGACCATGGATTTGCGCCTTGGAAAGTTTCCAGGGCGCAAGCCTGGGCAAGGTTTTTTTTTAACAGAAGACCGGCAGTTGCCCAAACTGCAAGTCTCCCCTCTCCACGCCACCAATGTTGTCCAAGGGAAGGGCATTCTGTTCCTAGATCTTATTGTCTTAACTAGTATCCTTAACTTGTCCTAAACAAGGCAGGACCCTCACCATCCAGGACCGGCCCTCAGGGAGGAGGTACAGGAGCCCGAAGACACACTCTCAATGGTTTAGGAACAGTACCTCACTCTTTGCACTACTTATTTGTTTTTTTTTAAATATATTTCTTATTGTAATTTATAGTAAATTCTAAACACGAGAGATCCTGCAGGTGCTAGAAATCCAGAGCAACATGCCCAAATTGCTGGAGGAACTCAGCATGTCAGGCAGCATCTATGGAAATGAATAAACAGTTGATATTTTGAGCCAAGACCCTTCTTCAGGACTGGAAAGGAAGTGGGGAAACAGACACCGGAATAAAAAGTTGAAGGGAAGAGATGAAAGAAGCTGGAAAGTGATAGGTGAAGCCAGATGGGTGGGGAGGCAGAGGGCTGAAGAAGAAGGAATCTGATACGAGAGGAGAGTGGACCATGGGAGGTAGGGAATGAGGAGGGGCACCAGAGGAAGGTGATAGGCAGATGAGGAGAAGAGGTAAGAGGCCACTTGGGGAATTGAGGAAGAGGGGAAAAAGTTACAGGAAGGCGAGGTTGAGGTTCATGCCATCAGTTTAGAGGCTACCTAGAGACAGAACATGAGGTGTTGCTGCTCTCCCTGAGAGTGACCTCATCGTGGCAAAAGAGGCCATGAACCAAAATGTCAGAATGGGAATCAGAATTAAAATGGTTGGCCACCAGCTTTTGACAGGTGGAGCTGAGGTGCTTGACAAAGCAGTCCTCCAGTTTATGACAGGTCTTACCAATGTAGAGGAGGCCAGATCAGGAACACCGTGTACAATGGATGACCCCAATTCATTTGCAGGTGAAGTGTTGCCCCACCTGGAAGGACTGGGGCTCTGAAGGTGAGGGTGGAGGTAAATGGGCATTTCTGTTGCGTGCAGGGATATGTGCTTGGTGAGAGATTAGTGGGGAGGGATGAGGGAATCGTGGAGGGAGCAATGCCTGTGGAAATTGGAGGGGTGGGGTAAAGATGTGTTTGGTGGTAGGATCCCAATGAAGATGATGGAAGTTGTAGAGAATGATGTGTTGGATGGGGAGGCTCACGTGAGAAGAAAAGGAACTTTACCCCTGTTAAGGTGGTGGGAAGATGGGGTGAGTGCAGGGAAGGGTAGCATCAATGATGGAGGAAGAGAAACGCCGTTAATCTCTGATGTCCTGAAACGAAAGCCCCATCCTGGAAGCAGATGCGGCGGAGTCAAAGGAACTAAGAGAAAGTAAAAGCGTTTTTACAGGAGACGGCAGAAGAGGTATAGTCAAGATAGCTGTGGGAATGGGTAGGTTTCTGAAAGGTATCAGTAGACAGTTTGGTTACAGAGATGGAGCAGAGAGATTGAGAAACAGGAGAGGTGTCAGGAATGGACCAAGTGAATTTAAGGGCAGGGTGGAAGTTGAGGCAAAGCTGATGAAATTGGCAACTTCAGCATGGCTGCATGAAGCAGCACCAATGCAGTCTTCAATGCAGTGCAGGAAGAATTGGGGATCATTATAGGGAAAGGCTTGTTCTACAAAAGGCAGGCATAACTGGGGTCCATGTAGGTGCCCCTTGAGTTTGGAGAGTTGAAGGAGGAGTTGAACAAAAATTTTTGAGGGTGAGGACCAGTTTTGCCAGATAGAGGAGGGTGGTGGTGGAGGAGAATTGTCAGGTCTGTTGTCAAGAAGGCAGCGGGGAGCTTTAAGGCCTTGACGGGGGACAGAATAGCATAGGGACTGGACCTCCATGGTAAAATGAGGTGTTAGGATGGGGGAACAAAGTTACTGAGGACATTGAGAGCATTTGAAGTGTCACAGTTGTAGGTGGGAAGGGACTGAAGCAAGGGAGATAGAATGGAGCTGAGGTCTGCAAACACGAGTTCAGTGAGGCAGAGACAATGAGCCTACCCAGACAGTCAGGTTTGTGGATCTTGGGTAAGGGGTAGAAACAAGCGATGCAGGGTAAGGGAACTGAGTTTGGTGGCAGTGAATGGGAGTTCTCCAGAGTTGATGAGCTTAGTGATGGCGTCAAAGAGAGTTTTCTGATGGCCTGGAGCGGGGTCCTTTTTCAAGGGGTCAGTCAACGGAGGTGTCTGAGAGTCAATCCTCCAGACTACAACAGCAACCCACTTTGCAGTGCTGCCGCAAAAGAACAAATTTTCCGATATAGCTCAACAAGAGTAAACCTGATTCTGAAGTAGGATCTCACTCCCAGTACCAAGTTCTTGTCAAGACCGAGTTCTCCCAGACTGTGCACGGAAATCCACAATGGAGAGCATCTCCTCTGCGCCCACGTTCAATCTGCATGGGAGGTTTGTCCCGTCCAGGTGCGCCTGTCATCTGTCCATCTCTCAGGTTACATGAACCTCTCCACCTGAGAACCTCTCTAACAGCTTCCTCACACCCTCTCACCTGCCCCACCCATCCCACCGTGGGGCTCACCTCTTCCTGGGCATCCAGCTGATACCTCAGGACGTCCCCGACTGCATTGGGAAGCCGCTGCGTCCACTGCAGGAGGAAGGTGTACAGGTTGGGATGCTGGATCCGCACCGGGCTTGGGGTGTCGAAATAAAACTCCGGCTCGTAGGCTCGTCCTTCACAGAGAGAAGAGTGAATGGGCAAGGGCCCAGACCCCGGTATAGACCCCACCCCCTGGGGACAGACACCAGCCCCCTGGGTAAGACAGTGAGTGGGCAAGGGCCCAGACCCCGGTATAGACCCCACCCCCTGGGGACAGACACCACCCCCCCTGGGTAAGACAGTGAGTGGGCAAGAGCCCAGACCCCGGTATAGACCCCACCCCTTGGGGACAGGCACCACCCCCCTGGGTATGGAGAGTGAGTGGGCAAGGGCCCAGACCCCAGTCTAGACCCCACCCCCTGGGTAAGACAGTGAGTGGGCAAGGGCCCAGACCCCGGTATAGACCCCACCCCCTGGGGACAGGCACCACCCCCCTGGGTATGGAGAGTGAGTGGGCAAGAGCCCAGACCCCGGTATAGACCCCACCCCCTGGGTAAGACAGTGAGTGGGCAAGGGCCCAGACCCCGGTATAGACCCCACCCCCTTGGGACAGGCACCACCCCCCTGGGTATGGAGAGTGAGTGGGCAAGGGCCCGGTCCCCAGTATAGACCCCACCCTCTGGGTAAGACAGTGAGTGGGCAAGGGCCCAGACCCCGGTATAGACCCCACCCCCTGGGGACAGACACCACCCCCCTGGGTATGGAGAGTGAGTGGGCAAGGGCCCAGTCCCCAGTATAGACCCCCCCCCCCCCGGAGATACCACCCCCCACCCCCCCCCCCCGGAAGGGTCCAGACCTCGGTATGGATTCCACCCCTGGGGACAGACACCACCCCTCTGGGTGTATAGAGAGTGAGTGGGCAAGGGCCCAGACCCCAGTCTAGACCCCACCCCCTGGGTAAGACAGTGAGTGGGCAAGGGCCCAGACCCCGGTATAGACCCCACCCCCTGGGGACAGGCACCACCCCCCTGGGTATGGAGAGTGAGTGGGCAAGAGCCCAGACCCCGGTATAGACCCCACCCCCTGGGTAAGACAGTGAGTGGGCAAGGGCCCAGACCCCGGTATAGACCCCACCCCCTTGGGACAGGCACCACCCCCCTGGGTATGGAGAGTGAGTGGGCAAGGGCCCGGTCCCCAGTATAGACCCCACCCTCTGGGTAAGACAGTGAGTGGGCAAGGGCCCAGACCCCGGTATAGACCCCACCCCCTGGGGACAGGCACCACCCCCCTGGGTATGGAGAGTGAGTGGGCAAGGGCCCAGTCCCCAGTATAGACCCCCCCCCCCCCGGAGATACCACCCCCCACCCCCCCCCCCAGAAGGGTCCAGACCTCGGTATGGATTCCACCCCTGGGGACAGACACCACCCCTCTGGGTGTATAGAGAGTGAGTGGGCAAGTGCCCAGACCCTGATATAGACCCTCCCACCCCCTGTACAGAGAGTAAGTGGTCAGTGGCCCAGACCCCAGTACAGGCCCTACCCTTCTTTCCTGGGTACAGAGTGAGTGGGCAGGGGACCGGACCCCACCCTGTGGGGACAGAGAGCAAGTGGACAGGGACACAGTATTGACACCACCCCATGGGGACAGAGAACAGGAGGGCCGGGGCCCAGACCTCAGCCCGTGGGACAGAAATTGAGTGGACAGAGGCCCGCACCATGGACAGCACCCCAGGCACAGAGGGAGGGAGACTGCCCAAAAGTAACCCACAGCTAATGACCTGTAGGTACATCCCTCCCTCCCTCTCCCCTCGCATTCCCCACCCCTCCTCACCAGTGAGGTTGAAGAGACAGGTCTGCACTCCCACAGCATTGGTCATCCGGCACCGGTACACCCCGTACATGCCCGGCCGCAGAGGAGGCAGCTTC
Source organism: Hemitrygon akajei (assembly GCF_048418815.1). Classification (NCBI taxonomy): domain Eukaryota; kingdom Metazoa; phylum Chordata; class Chondrichthyes; order Myliobatiformes; family Dasyatidae; genus Hemitrygon; species Hemitrygon akajei. The sequence goes on from NC_133132.1 coordinate 40,174,746, forward strand.
AGCTCGGAGCGGTCAGGGGTCTCGAGCTCCAGCCTCTCCAGGGGGGCCTCGCCCAGCGTCCACTCGGCCGACGTCACCTTCATCGGGTTCCCGCTGACCACCCGACAGGTCAGCGTGACCCCGCGGCCCAGCCTCTGCCGTACATCCGCAAACTCCGGCTCCACCATCAGGGGATCTGTGTGTGGCAGGGTGGGGGAGCGGGGGAGATCGGTCAGTGCGTGTTCCCCAATCGGCCCATCGGATGGACCTAGCCCACGCCCACAACCCTCCCCAAACACTGATCCTCTCACCCACATCTCCCTCCCTCCATTTCCCCTTCTCACCCACCAGACAAAGGAGCAGAATTAGACCTTTCGGCCTGTCTAGTCTGTACCGTCATTCCATCATGGTTAATTTATTGACCCTCTCAACCCCATTTTCCTGCATTCTCCCCTTTGACACCCTTACTAATCAAGAACCTATCCACCTCTGCTTTAAATATACCCAATATCTTGGTCTCTGAATTCCACAGATTCACCATCCTCTGGCTAAAGAAATTCTTCATCTCTGTTTTAAATGGACATCCCCATCCCTGAGGCTGTGCTCTCTGGTCCTGAACACCCACTACAGGGAACACCCTCTCCAAATCCACTCTATCGAGGCCTTTTAAAATTTGACAGGTTTCAATGAGATGCCCCCTCATGCCTCTGAACTCCAGTGAGTGCAGGCCCAGCACCACCTCATACATTAACCCTTTCATTCCCAGAATCATCCTTGTGAATATCCTCGGGACCCCCTCCAATGCCAGTATGCATTTCTTAGGTAGGGGGCCCAAAACTGCGCACAACACTGCAAGTGTGGTCTGACCAGTGCTTTATAAAGCCTCAGCATTACATCCTCTCAAAATGAGTGCTAACATTGCATTTGCCTTCCTTATCACCAAGCCAACCTGCCAGTTAACCTTCAGGAAATCCTGCACAAGGACTCTCAAGTCCTTTTGCACCTCGGAGTTTTAGAATCTTCTCCCCATTCAGAACATCGTCTAAGCCTTTCTTTCCACCAAAGTGCCTGACCGTACACTTCCCTATACTGCATTCCATCTGCCACCTCTCTGCCCATTTTCCTAATCTAAGTCCTTCTGCAGATTCGCTGCTTCCCTAACACTACCTGCCCCTTCACGTATCTTCGTATCATCCACAAACTTGTGCGCAAAGCCATCAATTCTGTCATCCAAACCGTGGAACAGAACCAGTCCCTGCCAACCAGAAAAGGCTCCTTTTATTCCCACTCCTTGCCTCCTTCCAGTCAGCCAATGCCCTACTCATGCTGGTATCTTTCCTGTAATAGCATGAGCTCTTATCGTGTTTAGCAGCCTCGAGTGTGGCACCTTGTCAAAGGCCTTCTGAAAATCCAAGAAAACGTCATCTGCTGACTCCCTTTGATCACTGATGCCCCAACCTGACCCCTGACCATAACTACACCCCAAGCCCTTCCTCTCTCCGTGTCCCTCCTTAACATCCCATCCTCAAGACACACCTAACTCTTAACCCTCTCTTCTTTCAAACCCTACCTACAGCCCACCACTCTCTTCCCACCCTGTCCCTCCCCCGTCTGTCCAGCAAGTGTCCGCACGATCTCAAACTCTTGCTTCCCCCGCCTTTGTCATTACTCACACAGCCCCTCCCTCTGCTCCCCCCACGCACACAGCACAAGGTACACACTCACTCCCTCTGCACCCCCCCCAACTCACAGAGTACGTTGAAGTGGATGCTCCCCTCGCGGGCGCGGACGTTGAGTGCGTTGTACACTCCGGTCCGACAGCGATACGTCCCACTCTGGTCCCGGCTGACATTGTCCAGTCGCAGTATCCCGTCCAAGGACTCCCACTCTTGTAATCCTGCCGGGAGGCTCCGCTCCTTGTCCTTGTCCATCCGGGACCACAGCACCACCGGCTTCGGCTTCCCGCTCACCGCGCAGCGCAACTCTGCTGAGGAGCCCTCGATCACCTCCACCACAGGCTGGACCACCTCCAACACAGGGGGCTCTGGGCGGGGGCGGGAAGGGGGAGAGGGGTGGAACAGAAGGGGGAAGCCAGGAAGGGAGAAGGGAGAGTAAGGTTAGAGGAGGTGGGGAGGGGTAGATGGGGGTTTGGGGTGGTAACAAAAGGGGGGATTTGGGAGAGGTGGGAAAGGGAGATGGGGAAGTAGGAGAGGGAGGATGGAGAGAGTTATAAAGTCACACAGAACAGAACCAGGCCTTTCAGCTCATCAAGTACATACCCAGTCAAGTCAGTCCCAGTTCCTTTGTTTAGTCCATACACCTCTCCTGTCCATGGACCTGGTCCAATTGTCTTTTAAATTATTTTTTTACCCACCTCAACCACTACCTCTGGCAGCTCATTCCACACACAGCTCCTTCTGGGCAAAAATAAACTTGCCTCTTAAAGTTCCTATTAAATCTCTCCTCTGTCGCCTTAAGACTGCGGCGTGTGTCAGTGAGACAGGGCATGGGTCAGTGTGTCGGTGAGTTGGGGCACGTGTCACGGTGTTAGTGAATGTGTCACTGTGACTGGAATATGTGGCTGAGCTGGGGAGTGCAGAACGATCTCCCTCAGACTAGAGGAGATGTTAATGTCGGTGCCGGCCTGTCATGAATCGCGGAGCGCTGTTCACCCGGGCTGGTGGAGGTTTTAACGCCGACGCTGACTCGGGAATGACCGAGCCGTGGAGTGTGCTCACCCAGGTTAATGGCGGTGTTGACATCATTGCTGCCCTGGGGAACGGCTGCACTGCGGGGTGTGTCAGCCGGTGTGTGGGTGCGTCGGGGAGTGCTCACCCAGGCTGGTGGAGATGTTGACGTCGATGCTGACCTCGGGGACCGCCGAGCCGCGGAGGGAGGCCACGCACGTGTAGGTGGCGGAGTCGGAGAAGCGCATGCTGATGATGTCCAGGCTGGTGACTCCGGGCGGGAACTCCTGGTCATTGCGGGAGATGATAATACGACTGCTGGGCCGCAGGGTGCGACCGTTCTTCAGCCAGCGGTAGGTCAGCTCCTCCTGCGGCACCGCCTCCACCTGACAGGACACCTTCACCTCCCGGTCCAGGTGGATCTTTTCATCGTCATGGAACGGGTCGGGGGTGATCCAGAACCGGCCATTCCACAGGGCTGCGGACAAGCAAGGGCCGAGTGACTGCTGAGTGTATTCAGCGAGGTGGGACAGTGCAGTGTACCAGTTCGATCTACAGTAGGACCGTGTATCGGACAGTTCTGTGTACGGTGGGAGACTGCGCACGGTGGACACTACATACGGGATGGTTCGGTGTACAGTGGTGACTGCATACTGGACGGTTCTGCGCACGGTGGACACTACATACGGGATGGTTCGGTGTACAGTGGTGACTGCATACTGGACGGTTCTGCGCACGGTGGACACTACATACGGGATGGTTCGGTGTACAGTGGTGACTGCATACTGGACGGTTCTGCGCACGGTGGACACTACATACGGGATGGTTCGGTGTACAGTGGTGACTGCATACTGGACGGTTCTGCGCACGGTGGACACTACATACGGGATGGTTCGGTGTACAGTGGGGACTGCATACTGGATGGTTCTGCGCACGGTGGACACTACATACGGGATGGTTCGGTGTACAGTGGTGACTGCATACTGGACGGTTCTGCGCACGGTGGACACTACATACGGGATGGTTCGGTGTACAGTGGTGACTGCATACTGGACGGTTCTGCGCACGGTGGACACTACATACGGGATGGTTCGGTGTACAATGGTGGCTGCATACTGGACGGTTCTGCGCACGGTGGACACTACATACGGGATGGTTCGGTGTACAATGGTGGCTGCATACTGGACGGTTCTGCGCACGGTGGACACTACATACGGGATGGTTCGGTGTACAGTGGTGACTGCATACTGGACGGTTCTGCGCACGGTGGACACTACATACGGGATGGTTCGGTGTACAGTGGGGACTGCATACTGGACGGTTCTGCGCACGGTGGACACTACATACGGGATGGTTCGGTGTACAGTGGGGACTGCATACTGGACGGTTCTGCGCACGGTGGACACTACATACGGGATGGTTCGGTGTACAGTGGTGACTGCATACTGGACGGTTCTGCGCACGGTGGACACTACATACGGGATGGTTCGGTGTACAATGGTGGCTGCATACTGGACGGTTCTGCGTACGGCGCGGATACGCTGCTCTCACTCACCGCGGACCTGCACCTCCACCGACCGGCGTGCAGGGTTGCCGACCCCGTTCTGTGCTGAGCAGTTGTAGTGTCCGGCCTGCTCTCGCCTGATGTCCCGGATCCACAGTTTTCCTGCTTGGATGCGGACGTTGTCCGGCATGGGGCCGGGGGAGTGAGACCACCAGAGCACGGGAGCAGGGTCCCCGCCGACCACCAAGCACTCCATCTCCACTTCACTGCCGGGGTCCACCACCAGCAACTCCTGTACCGACACCGACAGCACTGGGGGAGCTGAGGGAGACTGCCTGTCAGTGGGGCAGGGACTGGGGTCACCTCATGTCCTTGAGGGACCAACGACAGTGACAGCATTGGGGGGAGGTGCTGAGGGAGCCTGCCTGTCAGAGGGGGTAGGTACTGGCTCCACCATCCCTCCTGAGTGGTCACTGTCCCTCAGGTCACTGTCCATCCCATATGGTCACTCTCTGTCCCGAGTCATCTCAAGAGGTCACAGATCGTCCCGAGGGGTCACAGAACCTCCCGATGTGGTTGGGGGGGGGCGGGGGCTGAAGGAGACCACTTGTCAGTCACCGCCTGTCCCAAGAGATGATCGTCTGTGGGGGTCACTGTCCGTCCCGAGGGGTGACACTCAGGACAGACTCAACTTGGGCGTCGCTCTGCTGCCTGAACTGCCGTGGTGAATGAGGGCAGCCCCTCCTCCTCACCCTCTCCCCCTCACCTTCCCCATGACATTTGCCTCCCCTCTCCTCCTTCCTCTCCCTCCTCCTGACATTACCCCCCTCCCCTCAATGCTATCCTCTGGCACCAGCTCTCTCCCTGGGCATTCTCCCTTACTGCTCTACCGGACCTTATTCACTCTGGCTCCCACCTCCTGACTCCTACCTCACTGTCCCCGACCTCTCACCTTCCTTCAGTGTCCTTTTGTCCATTTCACTCTCTGCTCCCTCCCCCTGTTACCCCCCTCCCCCTCAAAGCACATTGATGTGGGTAGAGCAGTGGATGTGATTTATAGATTTTAGTAAGACATTTGATAAGTTTCCCCATGATAAACTCACTCAGAAAGTCAGGAGGCATGGGATCCAGGGAAACTTGACTGTGCAGATTCAGAAGTGGTTTGCCCACAGAAGGCAGAGGGTGGTAGGGAATGGAGAGCATGGATTGAAAATTGGCTGGCTGACAGGAAACAAAGAGTAGTGATTAACGGGTCCCTTTCGGAATGGCAGGCTGTGACCAGTGGGGTACCGCAAGGTTCGGTGCTGGGACCGCAGCTGTTGACAATATACATTAATGATTTAGATGAAGGGATTAAAAGTAACATTAGCAAATTTGCTGATGACACAAAGCTAGGTGGCAGTGTGAAATGTCAGGAGGATGTTATGAGAATGCAGGGTGACTTGGACAGGTTGGGTGAGTGGGCAAATGTATGGCAGATGCAGTTTAATGTGGATAAATGTGAGGTTATCCACTTTGGTGACAAGAAAAGGAAGGCAGATTACTATCTAAATGGAGTCAGTTAGGAAAACGGGAAGTACAACAAGATCTAGGTGTTCTTGTACATCAGTCAATGAAAGCAAGCATGCAGGTACAGCAGGCAGTGAAAAAAGCTAATGGCATGCTGGCTTTTATAACAAGAGGAATTGAGTATAGGAGTAAAGAGGTCCTTCTGCAGCTGTACAGGGCCCTGGTGAGACCCCACCTGGAGTACTGTGTGCAGTTTTGGTCTCCAAATTTGAGGAAGGACATTCTTGCTATTGAGGGAGTGCAGCATAGGTTCACAAGGTTAATTCCCAGAATGGCGGGACTGTCATATGTTGAAAGATTGGAGCGACTGGGCTTGTATACACTGGAATTTAGAAGGATGAGAGGGGATCTGATTGAAACATATAAGATTATTAAGGGATTGGAAGCACTGGAGGGAGGAAGCATGTTCCCGCTGATGGGTGAGTCCAGAACTAGAGGCCGCAGTTTAAGAATAAGGGGTAGGCCATTTAGAACAGAGATGCGGAAAAACTTTTTCACCCAGAGAGTGGTGGATATGTGGAATGCTCTGCCCCAGAAGGCAGTGGAGGCCAAGTCTCTGGATGCATTCAAGAGAGAGTTAGATAGAGCTCTTATAGATAGCGGGGTCAAGGGATATGGGGAGAGGGCAGGAACAGGGTACTGATTGTGTATGATCACAGTGAATGGCGGTGCTGACTAGAAGGGCCGAATGGCCTACTCCTGCACCTACTGTCTATTGTCATTCTGCCTTGAGATCGATGACGAGTGGTACTCTGCAGGGATTCTGTTCTGCGGGTGTTGTACATGATTTGAATGAGGAAGTGGAAGGGTATGTTAGGTTTGCAAATGACACAAAGTTTGTCGGTGCTGTGGATAGAGTAGAAGGTGCCATAGGTTACAACGGGATATTGATAGAGAGCAGAGCTGGGCTGAGAAGTGGCAAATACTGCTCAATCCATAGAAGTGTGAAGTGATTCATTATGGAAGGTCAAATTTGAAGGCAGATACAGGGTTAATGGTAGGATTTTTAGAGGAGCGGAAGAACAGAGAGATCTTGAGGTCCATAACCATAGATCCCTCAAAGTTGGCACGCAAGTTGATAGGGTGATTAGGAAAGCATATGGTGTATTGGTCTTCATTAATCAAGGTTCAAGTTCAAGAGCTGTAAGCCTTCTAGTTTTATTTCAATAGCTTCCTTTACCAGGCGGTCTGAAAAGCCGTTGCTGCGGCACAGTAGTTTTGTGCTGTCAAAGTCAGTCTTATGGCCATTGCAAATGCAGTGTCTGCTACCACCACTTTCTCCAGGTAACCCAAATGGATACATCTCCTCTGCTCCTTGATGCAGGTTTCCGTCATGTGTCCCATCTGGCTGATATACGCTGCTCTGCATTCATAGGGAATCCTGTAAATGCCAGCTGACCTGAATCCCAGGTCAGCTTTGAACTTCCTTACAGGTTTGTGGATGGTATTAATCTGGCATTTCTTCAGGATCCTAGTGATCCTTCCAGAAACCATGGAAATATAGGAAAGACAAGCAACAGCGACAGGTTCCTCCTCATTGTTAAGATTCCCGATTTTTCCCTCAGCCCTATTGAAGGATTGATTTCCTTCAATTGTAAACAAGGTGGGAGAGCAGAAACCTGATTGGATAAGGACTAGCCAGTCAGGAGGGACATACTGTGGGGGTATAAATACCACTAGACTAGACGTGCTCAGGCATTATCCCTGATGAAGATGGCAGAGCTTATCATCAAAAAGTTGGTTATAATTGCTAGCTGTACTTGGCTGGAAGCCTGAGAGGAGTTTATTCGCTGCCAAGTAATGTTGCAACTCTATAAAACCCTAGTTGGACCAACTTGGAGTTCTGTATTCAGTTCTAGTCGCCTCATTTTAGAAAGGATTGTAGGAGCCTGAAGACACATACTCAATGATTCAGGAACAGCTTCAACAGATTTCCGAATGGATATCAAACCCATGAACACTATCTCACTATTTTTCCCCCTTTTTCACTATTTATTTAACTTTTTAAATTTATATACTTTAATTTACAGTTTATTATTTATTGTAATGTGATGCTTCCACATAACAACAGGTTTCGTGACATACACCGGTGATATTAAATCTGATTCTGATATGGAAATTTCAGAGAGGGTGCTGAGGAGATTTACCGGGATGCTACCTGGATTGGAGAGCATGTCTTATGAGGATATGTTGAGCAAGCTAAGGTTTTTCCTCTTTGGAGTGAGGGAGGGTAAGAGGTGACTTGATGGAAGTGTGTAAGGTTATGAGAGGCATAGACAGAGTGGGGATCCACTGGACAGCAATGGCCAATGGACATTCATTTACGGTGATTGATGGTAAGTAAAGGCTGGATGTCAGAGGTAGGCTGTTCACTCAGATTGGTGAATGCATGACGGATGAGGCAGACTCTTGATGATAGAAAAATGGAGGGCTAGCTGGGAGGGAAAGGTTGGAAGGATCTTAGAGTAGAGTCCCCTTTCTTTCCATCTCCCCCCCCACCCCCAATGTCGCTCTCTCCTCTCAGTTACTGTCCACCCCTACCCTCTCTCACCCAGGGTTGTTGAGTACAGAGGCAGATTCTCGGCTCATCCTGACCATACTGACCACTAAGAACAGCCCCCACTGACCCTGCTTCCTAGCGCCTGATCCTCACCATTCTATTTCTTGTCCAGAAACATCTCCGATGCTGTGAGACTCTGTCCTACCACCATCCCGTCCGGGAGTGTGCTCCCCAAACCCATCCCCACTCGGGTCTCCAGTTCTCAGCCCCCACCCCAAGCCCATACCCAAGAGCTTTAGGTGCTGTCCCTAACAGACACACACTGATCAGCCCACCCTCCGCATCCTCTGCCCCAGGGGAATCACGCCCAGCCCCCTCCACCTCTCCCGGGAACTGGAACGCTCCATCCTGGGCAATATCGCCAGGATCTCCCTCCCACTGCCCCTCTCCTCCCCATTCCCGAGCGCAGTCGGTATATTGGGTGGCGGGTGGGTGGGAGCACTGACCCGTGGTGTTCTTCAGCTGGAAGGAGGCAGATTTGTCAGGAATGTTGCAGACGTTCCGCACGGACACCAGGCAGGTAAAGTTGGCGTAATCTCGAGGGCGCAGGTCTTTCAGCTTCAGGACTTTGGTCTCACCCTGCGGAGAGCAGGCCATGGTCAGAGTAGGGACACCCACACACAGCCCCACTTGTGCAGCAGCTCTGTACTGGCAGGGAGAAAGGCCAAGCAGTGGGGGAAATCTGAGCTGGGCCCGGCGAGGTGGATGAATACCAGGAAAAGGGGTAAATGAAGGGGTAAGCGAAGAGTTGGGCAAGGTGTGGAAGTTAGGGTTTAGATGAGGGGGTAGGCAGAATGCTGGGTAGGTGTAGGAGGTAGGGGAGAGGGTGGGGGTAGCTGGAGTGATGGGCAAGGGGAGGAAGGGTAAGGGGGTTGTTGAAGGCTTAGACAAGGGGGTAAGATAGGCAGAGGGGGTGGGAAAGCTAAAAGTCAGATGTATCATTATTGCAAACAAGAGAAAATCTACAGTTGCTGGAAATCCAAGCAACACACACAAAATGCTGCAGAAACTCAGTAGGCCAGATGGCATCTATGGAAAAGAGTACACTCGATGTTTCAGGCTGTACCGTCGATGGTACTCTTTTCCATAGATGCCACTGGTCTGCTAAATTCCTCCAGCATTTTGTCTGTGTTGTCCTGTATCATTATTGCAATGGAGTAAATGGAATTACTGAGGCATGAGAGAGGAGCTGGCCAAAATAGATTGGAAGGGGAAATTAGCAGGATAACAACAGAATTTTTGGGAGCAATTTGAAGGTGCAGGATAGATACATCTGAAATTATTCTAAAGGCAGGATGAAAATGGAAAAGATAAAATATGAAGGTAAGCTGGTCAAACATATCCATGAAGATACCAAAAGTTTCCTCGGATATATAAAGAGTAAAAGAGAGGCGAGAGTCTGTTTTGGACCACTGGAAAATGAGTTGGAGAGGTAGTAATGAGAGATGAGGAAATGGCGGATGAACTGAATAAGGATCTTGCACCAGTCTTCATGGTGGAAGTGTTCACTGTGGCAGTAAGCCGGAAGTTTGAGAGTGGCAGGGAGTAGAAGTGAGTGAAGTTGCCATTACTAGGGAGAAGGTGCTTGGGAAACTAAAAGATCTGAAGGCAGGTAAGTCACCTGGACCAGTTGGTCTACACCCCAGGGTTCTGAAAGAGGTGGCTGAAGTGATTGTGGCGGTATTAGTAATGATCTTTCAAGAATCAATAGATTCTGGCACAGTTCCAGAGGACTGGAAAATTGAAAATGTCACTCCACTCCTCAAGAAGGGAGAGAGGCAGAAGAAAGGAAACTATAAGCCAGTTGGTCTGACCTCAGTGGTTGAGAAGATGTTGGAGTCAATTATTAAGGATGAGGTCTCAGGGTATTGGGGGTACATAGTAAAATTGGCTGTAGTTAGCATGGTTTCCTTAAGGGAAAATATTGCCTGAAAAATCTGTTGGAATTCTTTGAGGAAATTGCAGGATTTTCAGAAGGTCTTTGATAAGGTGCCACATGTGAGACTGCCTAACAGGATTACACAAAAGATACCAGCACGGATAGAAGAATTGGCTGACTGGCAGGAGGCAAAGAGTGAGAGCTGGCTGCCAGTGATTGGTGGTGTTCCACAGGGGTCTGTGTTGGGACTGCTTCTTTTTATGTCATATGTCAATGATTTGGATGACAGAATTGATGGCTCTGTGGTAAAGTTTGCAGGCAACACGAAGATAAGTGGAGGGGCAGGTAGTGTTGATGAAGCAGAGAGGCTACAGATGGACAGACAGATTAGGCGAACGGGCAAAGAAGTGGCAGGTGGAACACAGTGGTGGGAAGTGTATGGCCATGCACCTTGACAGAGGAAATAAAAGCGTAGACAATTTCCTGAATGGAGGGTAAGTTCAAAGATCCAAGGTGCAGAGTTCTCGTGCAGGATTCCCAAAAGTTTAATTTGCAGGTTGAATCGGTTATGAGGAAGGCAAATGCAATGTTAACATTCATTTTGAGAAGACTAGAATAGAAAAGCAAGGATGTAATGTTGAGACTTTATAAAGCACTGGTGAGGCCTCACTTGGAGTATTCTGAGCAATTTTGGGCCCCTGATCTAAGAAAGGATGTGCTGACATTGGAGAGGGTTGAGAGGAGGTTGATGAGAATGATTCTGGGAATGAAAGAGTTACTATATGAGCACCAATTGATGTCTCTGGGCCCGTACTCACTGGAATTCAGAAAAGTGAGGGGGGATCTCATTGAAACCAATCGAATGATGAAAGGCCTCGATGGAGTAGATGTGGAGAAGATAATTCCTATGGTGGAGGAGTCTAGGATGAGAGGGCACAGCCTCGGAATAGAGGGAAGGCCATTTAGAATGGAGATGAGGAGGAATTTCTTTAGCCAGAGAGTGGTGAATCTGTGAAATTTGTTGTCACAGACAGCTGTGGAGGCCAAGTCATTGGGTGTATTTAAGGCAGAGGCTGACAGCTTCTTGATTAGTCAGGGCATGAAGGGTTAGAGGGGGAAAGCATGAGAATGTGGCTGAGAGGGAAATGGATCAGCCAGAGCAGACTTGATGGGCCAAATGGCCTAATTCTGTTTCAATCTTAATATCTTCTCTAGGTGGTTGATTTGAGCTATCCAGGAGCATGCTAACCAGTTGGGCAGGGGGATGGGAACCAGAGCAGCAGGTCAGAAAGTGGAGGAATTAAAAGGAAGGTGGACGTCATGGCCAGTCAGTCTGTAAGGAAGGACAGGCTGGAGTAAGGTAATAGACACAAAAGGATCAATGGGGTGAAGTGTGTGGAGTAAGGGGTAAGAGTAAGGGACTTATAGCCTGGATTGGTACGTGGAATATGACTCAGTTGAGAGGGACAAGACTTTATACTTTAATATTCCAGGGTTTTGATGTTTCAGATGGAGAGGGAGGTAAGACAGGAGTGAGTTGCACTATCAATAAGGGATTACAGTTGCATCCAGAGGCAGGGCTCATTCTGAAAATACATACATCAGGAGCAAGAAGATAACTAGGGAAGATAATTAAGGGAGCTAGGGCTTTACTCTCTGGAGAGAAGGAGGATGAGAGGAGACATGATAGAGGTATACAAAATATTAAGAGGAATAGATAAAGTGGACGGCAAGCGCCTCTTCCCCAGGGCACCACTGTTCAATACAAGAGGACATGGCTTTAAGGTAAGGGGTGGGAAGTTCAAGGGGGATATTAGAGGAAGGTTTTTCACTCAGAGAGTGGTTGGTGCGTGGAATGCACTGCCTGAGTCAGATACACTAGTGAAGTTTAAGAGACTACTAGACAGGTATATGGAGGAATTTAAGGTGGGGGGTTATATGGGAGGCAGGGTTTAAGGGTCGGCACAACATTGTGGGCCGAAGGGCCTATACGGTGCTGTACTATTCTATGTTCTATGAATGGGTAGCACCACTCAAGGAGGACCTGTGCTTGGAGGAAATGCATTTAAACTGAGAGGGGTTACACTCACAGGAGATGAGTGGGGAAAGTTTATTTTTACCCGGGTGTCCGGAAAGTGCTGCCAGAGGTGGTGGTGCAGGAAAGTAAGGTAGAGTCCTTGGATAGGCACCTGGCTGTGCAGAGACCGTACACAGAAGGTTAAGGGTGGGCGCTGGGGTTCGGAGAGCTCCATGTTGAGGGACGGGGTCTGGAGGGAGCTCCGTGTCCAGGCACGGAGTACAGGACTTGGTGACTCCACTGACCTGAGTATAGAGCGGCTCGTAGATGTCGACGCCCTGGTCCTGTTTCTGAATGACTATCTGACCGTCGCGTTTCCAGGTGAAGTGCGCGGGAGGGTTGGAGCTGACAGTGCAGCGGAGAAAGACCGTGCGCTCCCGGTAGTAGTTCTCGCCGCGGACGTCGCTCACGCTCTGGTGAACTGTCAGCACCGGCTCGTCCAGGTCTGCAACACAGGCACCATCAGAGAGGGCAGTCGTCCCGGTAACGAAGCGGGTAGCCCTGGTGACGGGGGCGGTCGTCCCGGTAACAGAGGGAGGGGGATATCCCAGTGATGTAGGGTACGGTCCCGGGAACAGAGGAGACTGTTCCACTTACAGAGACTCCTGTCGGAGGGAGCTGGGGTGGTCTTGGTAACGGAGGAAAACAGGCAAAAGGGGATCTCCCCCCCACCTGCTTGGGAATGGGCCCAGGGCCCTGCAATGGCCCTGATAGTGATTGCTCCCCACAGCAACAAGTACCAGCCCCTGTGTCTGGCCCATGGGAACAGGGACTTTCTTTCCTGCCAAGGGGCACCGGGGAGAAGGACGAGCTGTCACTGGGCAATTAGACCAATAAACCTCTCGTCAACGTGGCAAATGGTAGTGTGGGTCTCTCTGGCAATGAGGGGTTGACCTAGGCAGTGATTCCAGCATGAGGCAGTATACTTGGTAACAGCCCCGGCAACAAGGGGCCATCCCTGGTAACAGCCCTGGCAAAGAGGGGCCATCCCTGGTAACAGCCCTGGCAACAAGGGGCCATCCCTGGTAACAGCCCTGGCAAAGAGGGGCCATCCCTGGTAACAGCCCCGGCAACAAGGGGCCATCCCTGGTAACAGCCCTGGCAAAGAGGGGCCATCCCTGGTAACAGCACTGGCAAAGAGGGGCCATCCCTGGTAACAGCCCCGGCAACAAGGGGCCATCCCTGGTAACAGCCCCGGCAACAAGGGGCCATCCCTGGTAACAGCCCTGGCAAAGAGGGGCCATCCCTGGTAACAGCCCCGGCAACAAGGGACCATCCCTGGTAACAGCCCCGGCAACGAGGGGCCATCCCTGGTAACAGCCCTGGCAAAGAGGGGCCTTCCCTGGTAACAGCCCTGGCAATGAGGGGCCGTCCCTGGTAACAGCCCCGGCAACGAGGGACCGTCCCTGGTAACAGCCCCAGCAATGAGGGTAATGAGAGAGCATCCCCGGTAACAATCCCGCAAATGATGGACTGCTCTCGACAATGAGGGACTGTCCCACCCCTCACCCCACCTCCCCCCCACAATGAGTAACAACCAGGGCAATGAGACACCGTCTCAGGTAAGAACACCACCATGAGGGCTATCCCAGGTAACAACCCCAGCAATGAGGGACCACTCCCAGTTATGAGGTGCCTCCCCCGGAAGCAGTGAACCAAGAACAGTAGATCACCCTTGACCACAGGAACGTGTCCCAATGCTGAGTCAAGAACAGCACCAGTTGGGTCAATGAGACCCAACATGGAATCATCCAGCACAGAAGCAGAATTATCGATGGCCATGTTACGAGATGTTAACACCCAGTGAACCTGGTCTATTGACTATGTGTGAGATGTTAACACCCAGTGACTCTGGTCCATTGACTATGTGTGAGATGTTAGCACCCCGTGACCATCATCTATGGTGTGTGAGATGTTAACACCCATATCTCTGGTCCACTGGTAGTGAAGCACTCATTGTGTTAAAACTTTTCACAACTCCCTGTACTGTCCTCTGTTCCATCAATTTTTGTGTCATCTCCAGAGTCACTAACCCGCCCATCTTCATTTTCATCCAATTCTTTTTTTTTCATCTGTCATATTTTCCTCATGTTTTTCCTCCCAAAGTGCAACACCTCACATTGGCCCAGATTAAACTCCATCTGCTATTTCCCCATCCACATTCCCAACTGACCGATAATTCGGCTGAACCTTCTCTCCCACTCCACAACTCTGCCAATTTTTGTGCTGTCTCCAACTTTCTCATCTGACCCCCTATGTATATTTTCATCCAAACCATTTATAAATATCACAAACAGAGGTCCCAGCTCCAATACCTGCGGAACACCACTTATCTCCAGTGAGAGTAACATGCCTCCACCACTACCCTCTTCTGTGAGCAAGCCAATTTGAAATCCAAAAAATATCCTTGGATCTGATGTGCCTTAACCTTCTGCATCAGCCTACTATGGTCAATGTCAAAAGCTTTACCAAAGTCTATGTAGAGGGTATCCAATTCCCTACCCTCATCACTCATCTTTGTCACGTCCTCAAAATACTCATTCAAGTTTGTACAGAATTACCTGCCCTGCACAAGGTCATACTGACTGTCCCCAGTAATCCATTCTTTTCCGGGTGTGTGTAATCCCATCCCTAAAAATCTTCTCAAATAGTTTTCCTACCACTGATGTGAGGCTCAGCTGTCTACAATTTCACGTTTATGTCCACTGCTCTTCAAAAGAGGAGCAACGTTGGCTGCTCTCCAGTCTTCTGGAGCCTCACCTGTGACTAATGAGGGTACAAAGTACACTGTCAAAACCCCAGTCATCTCCTCAATAGATCCCATCAGGCCCTTGGGACCTAACCATCCGAATGCTCCTCAACAGGTCCAACATCTCATCTTTCTCGACATCAACATGCCCTAAATATCTGGCTAACCCCCACATTCTTCCCCTTGGTGCGTACTGATGTGAACCACTTCTTCAGTATACCCCTAGCTCCTGATGTGAATTCTCTTCTTTGACACTGAATGGTCCTTTCCTTGATGGCCCTTACGTTCTAAGCAGTGTACAGTAAGAGTCACTGAAAAGTACAGCTCTGAAACAGGCCCTTCAGCCCATCTAGTCCATGTTGAAACCATTTAAACTGTCTGCTCTCATTAACCTGCACCCGGACCACAGCCTTCCATACCCCTACCACCAGTGCACCTATCCAAACATTGCTTAAACTTTGAAATCAACCTCACACGCACCAGTTGTGCTGGCAACTCCTTCCAGACGCTCACGGCACTCTGAATGAAGTAGCTTCCCCTCGTGTTCCCCTTAAAGATTTCACCTTTCACTTTTAACCCATGACCCCTGGTTGTAGTCCCACCCAACCTCAGTGGAAAAAGTCTGCTTGCATTTACGCTATCTATATCCCTCATAATTTTGTATACCTCTATCAAATCTCCCCTCAGTCTTTTACATTCTAAGGAATACAGTCCTACCTATTCAATTTTCCCCTATAACTGCTGTCCTCCAGACCCAGTTATATCTTTGTAAATTTTCCCTGTACTCTTTCAACCTTATTTACACCTTTCCTGTAGGCAGGTGACCAAAATGGCGCACAATACTCCAAATTAGGCCTCACCATCATCTTATACAACTTCATCCCATCTCCTGTACGCAATACTTTGATTTTTAAGGGGAAACATAGCGTTGTGAGCTCACTGGAATCGATTCCACTGCAGGGTCATTGTCAGAGCTGCTGGAGAATCTGAAGCACAGGTGGAACAGATTGAGGCCTCACCAAAAGGCAGTTACCAGCTGCAGTTCCAAACCACGCATCAGCAGACTGTCTCCTGTCACTGCGATACAACACGTCCAAGGTCCCCAGGGTTGGTGTGACAAGGAATGCCTCCGAGAAGGATGGATCAGATTGTGACAGTGACAGAGGGATCCCCAAGCTGTCTGCCACAGGGAATTTCACAGCCAGGCCCCCAGCCACACTTCCTCTATTAATTACCAAAGTATTTATATGACACCATATACAACCCTGAGCTTCATTTTCACAACACACTTCTTCTGTGGAAGCTTATGTTGACCTTCCCCTCAGTGACCGTAGGGGGATGCCACTTCCAGGGCCTTTCTCCACCCGTTCCTGGTGATTGTAGGGGGATATCATTGCAAGGACTCACTCCGCCTGTTCCCGGTGAATGTAGGGTGATGTCATCGCCAGGACCCGCTCTGCCTGTTCCCAATGACTGTAGGGTGATGTCATCGCCAGGACCCACTCTGCCTGTTCCCAATGACTGTAGGGGAATGTCATTGCAAGGTCACACTACCTGCTCTCGGTGACTGTAGGGCGAAGTCATTGACAGGACTCACTCCACCTGTTCCTGGTGACTGTAAGGTGATGTCATCGCAAGGACCCATTCCGCCTGTTCCCGGTGACTGTAGGGGGAGACTTTTCTCAGATACAGGAGGCAACGTTCAGAAGTATTGGGAAACTGGCTTTGCTCCTGGATGAGGGCCAGCAAAAGCTGCAGTTCTCATTGCGAACACACTCCGCGACCACTGGCCCATCCTTCAACACCCAGAAACCAAGGTGGTCTCCAACCTCCCCACTGCCCTATGACATGGTATCCCAGTGAGCATGAGGACCACCTCCCTCGTCTCAGGACCCCCCAAAGGCAAGACAGCCCAATTGGGGGTGCTTACCACTTCCTCCGATGTCCCAGTACAGCCTTTCGTCGGTGGAAAAAGGTGTCTGAGATTTACAGCTCAGATTTGACACAGTGCCAAGGTCTCCTGTATACCAGTGACCCCCACCCTCTACCAGGCTGCTGAACCCTGGAGCACTGGTAGTGGGAGAACCCCTGATGAGGAAGAACAGTGGTTGTTCGGCTGGGGTAAAGAAAGACAATGATTGGTCAGATGGGATGAAGAAGGAGAGTGATTGGTTAGCCATGGCAGGGAAGGACACTGAATAGTCAGCATGGGTAAAGAAGGACAGTGATTGGGCAGTTGGGGTGGGGAAGGACAGTGATTAGTTAGTTGGGGTTGGGTAAAGGCAGTAATTGGTTAGCTGGGGCAGGGGAAGACAATGATTGGTCAGTTGGAGATAGAGTGCTGTGACTGGACCAAGTCCATTTTGAAGTAGATGTTCTACATTTTGCTCCCCAGACGCCTGAGGTCAGATATCTCTCACACCAGTCCCATAGCCACATCGGCCTTAGTGTCTCCACTGTCCAGTCCCACCCCTGGTTCTGATCCCATTCCTGAACACAATCCAAGCCCCTATTCCCGACCTCAAAACCCCTGATCTGACCGCATTCTTGACTCCCATTTTATTTCTGACCCCAATCCCTGTCCCCACTCCCAATCCCCAAACCCCGGTTCCAGACCCCATTCTCAACCTCAGACACCCAGTCCAACCCCACCCCTTATCCCAAGGTCTCCAGTCTGAGCTTATTCCTAACCATGATCCTAGTCCCGATCCCTGTCAGTAGTTCCAACACCAAACCCAAGCTCAGCCCCAACCCCAATCCCGACTGCAAACCCAAAACCGAACCCCAGCCCGCCATTCCAAACACCAAGCCTAATTCCGACCTCGGCCCTCTATTCCTGACTCCAATCCTCTGACTGACCATTCCTGGACCCCTCCCCCAATAAATGCCGACCCCTGACCCAGACAGCTGGTGCTCTGGGGCTGATGGAGGGTCAGTTGTGGCCTGGTGGGTGAGACAGGTGACCTGTAAGTGTAAAGGTCAGAGGGCAGCAGTGACTCACACTGGACATCTACTCGAATGGACTTGATGGCAGGGCCACCGATCCCGTTCTCCGCTTTACAGTAATATCGTCCCCCCTGCCCACGGTCGATGGAAGGAATACGCAGCGTCTCGTTAAACACCGAGCTCTCCTGCAGCCGGTCCGACGCGCTGCCCACCGTCTTTGTCCAGCGCACCTGCGGGGAGGGGGAGAGGGGGGGTGTCAGTGGGAGCAATTCTTCACCCCTTCCTCACAGCCCACCCACCCCTCCAGCGGAGAGACAGGGAGTAGGTGTCTGTGTCCCGGGGTAGTGAAGCCCCACCCATCTCGCTCCTTCACACCACACGGACACAGAAGCCCTCAACTCCTGGTACAAAGGCACAGCCCCTCCCACAGTGCACTCCCTTCCCTCATTCCTCCCCCCACACACAAATATATCCCTCAGTAACCCCTTGACTCTCAGTGTGCAGTCTATGGGGAGTAAGGGGGAGTTCCAGTTCCCACAGGGAGACAGTGCGGTGAAGAACTTTGACACACTGGCCTTCAGTAGGCAGGTCAGAGTATCGGTGTGCCAGGCATAGGAGGCATCTTGTTAATGTGGAAAGCGTGCAGAAAAGGTTCACGAGGGCATTACTGGGACTGGAGGGCTTTAGTTTAAGACTAGATAGGCTGAGGCTGTTTTCCCATGAGGGACAGAGGCTGAGCTTAAGGAGGATTCTGATGAGGGGTTTACATGGGGTGGGTGGTCACCGTCTTTTCCCCAGGGTAGGAGGGTTTAAAGGTAGAAAGCCTAGGTCAGAGTCATTCAGCATGAACCCTTCAGCCCATCGTATCTGCGCCGATCAAATGCCCAACTAAGCTAGTCCCTTTTGCCTGTGCTCGGCCCATATCCTTTTAACCCTCTCCCATCCCTGCACCAGTCCCACACTCGGCCGCTTTCATGCCACCCTCGGAGTCGAAGCGTTGCCTTTCCCCTCCCACAGCAAAACCGTGCCCTCTGGGAAAGAGACTGTGACCATGCAGCCCATCGATCCCCCTTGTGAGTTTGCATCCCTCTGTGCCGGCACCCCTCGATCTGCCACGTTCCGAGCAACCTCAGACCCTCAGGTCCTGCAACATCCTTGTTTACACACTTCGCAGCTTAGTGATGTCACCGCTGTGACAAGGTAACCAAAACTTCTGGAGTGGCCTCGCCAACGTCCTGTCCAACTGCAACACACGATCCCAACTTCGACACTCAGTGACCTGACTGATGAAGGCCAGTGTCCCAAATTCTTCTTCACTAATCTCCTGGCTAAAAACATCATAACCCTACAGAGAGCATCTAAAAGAATCATTAGCAGGGAAAAGATGAAAAAAGAAAGCAAAACAATATCAAGGTGGATAGTAAAAGCTTTCTCAAGTATGTAGAAAAAAATGAAGGTGAAATGAGAGTGGATATAGGACCACTAGAAAATAAGGCCAGAGAAATAATAACGGGGGCAAGGAGACGGCAGATGAACTAAACGAGTATTTTGCATCAGTCTTCACTGTGGAAGGCAGTGTGCGAGATGTTGAAGGGTGTGAAGGAAGAGATGTGGGTGCAGTTACTGTTACAAGGGAGAAGGTGCTCAAAAAGCTGTAAGACCTAAAGGTGCATAAGTCACCCAGACCAGATGAACTGCATCCTAGGGTTCTGAAAGAGATAGTGGTAAAGATTGTGGAGGCATTAGCAATGATCTTTTAAAAATATCTGGACTCCAGCATGGTGCCAGAGGACTGGAAAACTGCAAATGTCACTCCACTGTTTGAGAAAGGAGGGAGGCAGCAGAAAGGAAATTATAGACCAGTTAGGCTGACCTCAGTGGTTGGGAAGAAATTTTTGAGGATGAGGTTATGGAGTACTTGGTGACACAGGACAAAGTCTGAGGGAAAATCTTGCCTGACAAACCTGTTGGAATTCTTTGAGGAGATTACAAGTAGGATAGATAAAGGGGATGCAGTGGATGTTGTATATTTGGACTTTCAGAAGGCCTTTGACAAGGTGCCACACATGAGGCTGCTTACCAAGTTAAGAGCCCATGGTATTACAGGAAAGTTACCAGCATTGGCTGATAGATAGGAGACAGAAAGTGGGAACGAATGGATCCTTTTCTGGTTGGCAGTCAGTGACTAGTGGTGTTCTGCAGGGACCACTTCTTTTTATGCTGTATATCAATGATTTAGACAATGGATGGCTTTGTTTTCAAGTTTGCAGATGATGCAAAGATCGGTTGGGAGGGGGGCAAGTAGTGGTGAGGAAGGCTGCAGAAGGACTTAGACAGGTTAGGAGAATGGGCAAAAAAGTGGCAAATGAAATACAATGTTAGAAAATGCATAGTCATGCACTTTGATAGAAGAAATAAATGCACAGACTATTTTCTAAATGGGAAGAGCATCCAAAAATCTGAGATGCAAAGGGTCTTGGGAGTCTTTGTGCAGAACACCCAAAAGGTTAACTTGCAGGTTGAGTCGGTGGTGAGAAAGGCAAATGCCATGTTAGCATTCATTTCAAGAGGTCTAGTATACAAGAGCAAGGATGTGATGCTGAGGCTTTATAAGGCACTGGTGAGGCCTCACCTTGAGTATTGTCAACAGACTTGGGTTCCTCATCTAAGAAAAGATGTGTTGGCATTGGAGAGGGTCCAGAGGAGGTTCACAAGGATGATTCTGGGAATGAAAGGGTTATCATACGAGGAACGTTTGATAGCTCTGGGTCTGTACTCACAGGAATTTAGAGGCAGGGCTCTCATTGAAAGCTTTTGAATGTTGAAAGATCTAGACATGGTAGATGTGGAAATGATGTTTCCCATGGTGGGGAAGTCTAGGACAAGAGGGCACATCCTCAGGATAGAGGGGCGCTCATTTAAAACAGAGATGTGGAGAAATTTTGTTCGCCAAAATGTGGTGAATTTGTGGAATTTATTACCAGAGGCAGCTGTGGAGGCCAGGTCAATGGGTGCATTTAATGCAGAGTTTGATAGGTTCTTGACTGGACACGGCATCAAAGGTTACGGGGAGAAGGCCAGGGAGTGGGGCTGAGGAGGGGAAAATAAAAGAACAGCCATGATTGAATGGTGGAGTAGACTCATTGGGCCAAATGGCCTAATTCTAATCTTATGTCATATGGTTCTAAAAGGTTGCCCCTCAATTTTAAGGCTGTGCCCTCTAGTTCTTGATACCCCCACCATAGGAAATATCCTCTCCACACCCACCCTATCTAGTCCTTTCAACATTCGGTAGGTTTCAATGAGATCCCCACGCATTCTTCTAAATTCCAGCGAGTACAGGCCCAAAGCTGCCAAGTGCTCCTCAAATGTTAACCCCTTCATTCCTGGAATCATCTCATGAACCTCCTCTGGACTCTCCAATAACAACACATCCTTTCTGAGATATGAGGCCCAAAACTGTTGACGATCCTCCAAATGCAATCTGACTAGTGTCTTATAAAGCCACAGCATCATCTCCTCATTTTATATTCTATTGTTTATATTCTTGCTTTATATTACCACTGACTCGACCTGTAAACTAACTGTCTGGGAGTCTTGCACAAGGACTCCCAAGTGCTTTGTGCCTCTGATGTTTGAACCTTCTCCCCATTTAGATAATAGTCCCTACTATTGTTCCTTTTGCTAAAATGCATTATCATACATTTCCCGACACTGTATTCCATCAGCCACATTTTTGCCCATGCTTTCAATTTGTCCAAGTCCTGCTGCAATCGCATTGCTTCCTCAGCACTACCTACCCCTCCCTATCTTTGTATCATCCACAAACTTTGACACATTTAAAGAGGATCTGAGGATCAATATTTTAAACTCAGAGGATGGTGGCTGACTCAGGTAGGCAGCTTAGTCAGCATGGACAAGTTGGGCCAAAGGGCCTTTTTCCACGCTGTATCACCCCATGACATTTCTAACTTTCTTCACTTTTTTAATTCTCTGTCTCCTGAAGTTGTAGGCTGCCCTACCCTGTGTGACCAGCAGATGGAGCAGTGAGCACAGGCATGAGTTCAGGAGAGCTGCCCCCTGTCACCACCTCCCCAACAAAGATCCTGGCTCAGCCACTGAGAGGGAGCAGATAGGCCAGGTTTCCCTCTTCCAGCATCACAGGGCAGATGCTGAGGTGTTGTCGCCTTCTTGGGGCTGAGGGGGAACCTGGTGGGCAAGAGGACGGAGGAGGCAAGGGAGGGGGAGGAATGAGGGAGAAGGGGGAAGGGGAAAAGTTGGGAAGTTATGGTTGACATTGGTCCGAATGATGTTGGATATTCAGGGTGGGGAATGGGAGAGAGGTCCAGATGTGGGTGGAGGGGGAGGGGGTGGCTGCTGCAAGGAGAAGCCATCTAGTCTGTGGGTCCTGCCCAGCGAGTGTGGGAAAGGAGGTGAAAACATGAGGGGGAGCGGGGCGGATGTGCGGTGGGGGGTGGATGAAGAATGTGTGCACGTGCAAGTTCACACACGTGGACGGAGAGAGGTGCGGACGTGCAGGGGAAAGGAGCGGGCTAGCCGGTGGGGGGGGGGGGGGTGCAGGAGTAGGTGTTTGCACGCGCAGGGCACAGGTATGTACCTGAGGGGGGGCGTAGAGATGCAGATGTGGGGGATGGGGGAGAGGAGCAGGTGTGCGGGGGAGAGGTCTGGATGTGTGGAAGAGAGGAGGGGATGTGGGGGGGGGGGGAGTGCTGCTGTAGGAGCTACCGCCTGTGGTCTGTGGGTGGTGTCCAATGACTGTGGGGAAGCAGAGAGGTGCAGGCGTCTGGGGGAGCCTCCTTATTTCCGGATCACCGGACACCACCGGGCCTGTTCGGTCTGAGCCAGCTGCAGAGTGTTGGGAAGGGTTTATACTCCATTGGCTAGGACCGGGACACTCACACAACTAGTGAGGGGCAGGTGGGGGAGTGGGAGTGGGATGTGCGAAGGCCCAGGTCAGGACTGCGCAGCGTGATGACCATTTTAATGCAAGGGCGACAGGTGGGAACGGAGGGGGAGGTGGGACGCATCGCCATGATTGAAATGAGGGAAGTTACCATTGAGTTGTACAGCAAAGAGGAGGCTCCGTGGCCTGATTCACCCGCACTGTAATCCCAGTATCCACAGCTGCCTACTATACCTGTCAGCAGTACTCACTTCAACAGGGTTACACTACAGCCTCACCATATTCATGCAGCAACATAACACAGATGCAGGCCCTTCAGCCCATCTAGTCCATGCCACCCATGGTATTCACCTAGCCAAACCCGTTTTCCAGTGTTTGGCCTGCATCCCTCCAAGCCCTGCCCTTTCAGGCACCTATCCAAGAGCTTCTTAACATACAATAGAGTTGTATGCACAGTTCATGCTCTTCAGCCCACCTATCTAAACCTACTCCATGATCAACGAAGCCCCTCCCTCCTACATAGCCCAGAACTCTGCATTTTTCTTTCATCCAAATGCTCAGAGTTTCTTAAATGTCCCTAATGTATCAGTTGCTATCACTCCCAGCACTGTAATCCAGAAATCCACCAACCTGTATGATAAAAAAAACTACCTGTCATCTCTTCTAAATTTTCCTCTGCTCACCATATCTGTTATTGGGTATTTCCACTCTGAAAAAAGTCTGGGGCTATCCGATCGATCTATGCCTCTCATCGTCTTGTACACCTCTATTGAGTCCCTTCTCCTCTTCCTTTGCTAAAAGAAAAGCCTTGGCTGACTCAACGTATCCTCATAAGACATGCTCTCTAATCCAAGCAACATCCTGGTAAATCTCCTCTGCACCCTCTCTGAAGCTTCCACGTCCTTCATAAATGAGGTGACCAAAACTGAACACAGCCCTTGAACTGAATCTCTTGACTAATGAAAGCCAACACGCCATACACCTTCTTAACCACCCTATCAACCTGCACAGCAACTTTGAGGGTCCATGCATGTGAACCCCAAGATCCTCTACACTGCTAAGAATCTTGTCATGAACCCTGTATTCTTCCTTCAAGTTAAAACTTCCAAAATGAATCGCTTTACATTTTCAACACACACAAAATGCTGGAGGAACTCAGCAGGCCAAGCAGCATCTATGGAAAAAAGTACAGTCGATGTTTCGGGCCAAGACCCTTTGGCAAGACTCTCTAATTTGTGGTTGGATCACTTCACACTTTTCAGGGTTAAACTCCATCTGCCACTTCTCAGCCCAGTTCTGCATCTTCTCAGTATCCCGTTGTAACCTATGGCAACCTTCCACACTATCTATACCACCACCAAACTACATATCATCTGCAACCTTACTAACCCACCCCTCTACCTCCTCATCCAAACCACTTACTAAAATCACAAAGAGCAGGGGCTCCCAGGCAGACGCTTGAGGAACAGGTTACCGACACTCCATCTACTACCAGTCTCTGCCTTCTGTGGGCAAGCCAGTTCCAAATCCAAGCACCCAAGTCCCCATGAATCCCATACCTCCTGACATTTTGGACAAGCCTACCCAAGAGGAACCTTGTCAAGTTCCGCACTAAAATCCATATATTCTAAATAATTCTACTCTACTTTCCTCGACCACTCCTTCTGGTTCCATACACTCAGCATCCTCTGAGTGAAGAGCTTGCCTCTTCCCCTCTCATCCTAAACCTATGCCCCCTTGTTTGGACTTCCTCACCCTGGGGAAAAGACTGTTACCATCTATGCCTCTCATAATTTGAAACATCTCTGTAAGGTTGAAACATTCTCCTGTGCTTGTCCTTGCCTGGCCAACCTCTCCCTGTCCCTCAGACCTCTAGTCCTGGCAATATCCTTGTAAGTCACTTCTGCACTCTTTCTAATTTAACTACGTCATTCCTATAACAGGGAAATCAAAACTGTACACAATACTCCAAGTGTTGCCTCGCCAACAACTTGTAGAACTGCAACATAATGTCACAACTCCTGTAGTCAGCAGGAATTAGAAATCAGAGATCTCGGAACGAACGGGGTTACAACATCTCAACAATGGCCTTAGTAAAATGTGTTCGGGGGTTTTGTGAAGCTGTGCTTAGGGAGTCCTACTGGGATGGGGGCTCTTCTTCACCCCATCTTAGGGAAGGTGGAGGAGCAAGTGACTGATGTCGATGGATGAACCCTTTGGGAACAGTGTCACCGTGCGGCAAGCTTAAAGGTGCGGAAAGTTGGTAACTCAGCCAGCTCCATCATGGGCATTAGCATCTAAGGCATCTTCAGAAGGCATTGCCTCAAAAAAGACCCTCATTACCCAGGACATGAACTCTTCTCATTGTTGACATCAAGGGGGAGATACAGGATTCTGAAGACACAAGCTCAGTGATTCAGGAACAGCTTCTTCCCCTCTGCCATCAGTTTTCTGAATTGACAATGAACCCACGTACACTACCTCACTATTTTTTTTTGCTCTCTCTATATATTTCTTATTGTAAGTTATAGTTTTTCATTATTATGTGTTGCAATGTACTGCTGGTGCAAGACAACACATTTCATGATGTACAGAATGTCAGTGATATTAAACCTGATTCTGATTCTGATGTAGTCACGGAAAGAGATAAAGCTGGAACTCGAGTTAGGGCCTTGAACTGGGGCAGGAGGGGTTTCAAATGTGTATGACAGGACCTGGGAGAGGGAGATTGAGAGCAGCTGCTGGAGGGGGTACAGCATCTGAAAAGTGAAAGGAAGAGAGACACTGAGAGTTCATGGACATTGTGACCGTGAAGATGGTAAGTTCAGGGAACCCCTGGTTAATGATGGATGTTTAAGATTTGATCAGGGGACAGAAGGGCGCCTCAGGTATGGGAAATCAGTATCGAACCATTTGAGGTTTTTAGGGGATGCAGGAGAACTTAAGAAAAATATTGTGGGCAAAAAGGGAGCATGGAATGACCTTAGCAAGTAGGATTAAGGACAACTTAAAACTTTTTCTTAGTTCAAGGAAGGGAGTCTTACTTCAGTTGGTGGGGAAATTATTGCGGAAGATTGTTAGAGACAGGATCTACAAGCATTTGGAGAAGCATAGTCTGATTAGGGACAGTCAGCACGGCTTTGTGAGGGGGAGGCCATGCCTCACGAGTCTGACTGAATTCTTTGAGTATGTGATAAACAACATTGCTGAAGGTAGAGCAGTGGATGTGGTGTATGTGGATTTTAGTAAGCTGTTTAATAAAGTTCCTTAAGGGAGGTTCATTCAAAAAGTCAGGAGGCATGGGATCCAGTGGACATGGCTGTGTGGATTCAGAATTGACTTGTCCATAGAGAGCAGAGGGTGGGTTTAGATGGGGTGTTTCTACCTGGACATCAGTGACCACTGCTGTTCTGCACTGATCTGGTCTGGGACTCCTGCTCTTTGTGATTCTCATAAATGACTTGGATGAAGAAGTAGAAGGGTGGGTGAGTAAGCGTTCAGATAACACGAAGGTTGGTGGTGTTTTGGACAGTGCTGAAGGTTGTCATGGGTTACAACGGGTCACTGTGGAGCCCATGACAGCTGGGCTGAGACATGTCAGATGGAGTTCAACCTGGCAAAGTGTGAAGTGATTCACTTTGGAAGGTAGAATTTGAAAGCAGAATGACAGGATTCTTAGCTGGATGAAGGATCAGAGGGATCTTGGCGTCAACATCCATAAATCCCTCAAAGTTACCACACAAGTTGATAGAGTTGTTAAGAAGGAGTCTGGTATGTTGGCCTTGGTTGGTTGTGGGATTGAGTTCAGGAGCTACGAGGTAATGTTGCAGCTCTATAACACCCTGATTAGACCACACTTGGAGTATTGTGTTCAGTTCTGGTTGCCTCATTTATAGGAAGGACGTTGAAGCTTTAGAGAGGGTGCAGAGGAAATTTACCAGGATGCTGACTGAATTGGAGAGCGTGAGTTATGAGGAGAAGTTCAGTGAGCTAGGGCTTATCCCTTTGGAGCGAAGGAGGATGAGAGGTGACTTGATAAAGGCGTCTGAGACACCTTCCCAGGGTGGAAATGGCTAATGGGATGATTGGAGAAAAGTACGAGGGGGCGTTCATAGGTAATTTTGTTACACAGAGAGCTGTGGGTGCAGGGAACATCCTGCCAGGGGTGATGGTAGAGGCAGCTAGATTAGCGGCACTTAAGAAACTCTTAGATAGGCACATGGATGATAGAAAAATGGAGGGCTATGTAGGGGGAAGAGTTAGAGCAGGTTAAAATGTTGGCACAACATCAGGAACTGAAGGACCTGTAGTGTCCTATGAGTCGTCTATTAAGTCCATTTGGAGCAAGGACGTACACCAGGGAAGGAATAGGTCCCCGTAGGAATCATTGGTGGAACTTCTGTGGGGAATCAGAGGATATTGCCACAGACGGCTGTGGAGGCCAAGTCATTTGGTATATTTAAAGGAGGGGTTGATGCGTTCATGATTAGTAAGGGTGACAAAGGTTACAGGGAGAAGGCAGAAGAAAGGGGTTGAAGGGGATAGTAAATCAGCCATGTTGGAAAGGTGATGGGCCGAATGACCTGATTCTGTTCCACTCTTATATGAGTGAGAACCTCAATGAATTCCTCGCCCCACGATCTCCTTGCCCAATGCCCCTCCCCGTGGTCTACCCCCCCCACCCCTCCACATAACCTCTCCACGAGCCCTGTGGGGAGGTGAGCGTGCTGCGCTGTGGTCAGGGGCAGGTGGGGGTACCTGTGGCCGAGGGTGCCCTGTGACGAGGCAGACGAGGACCAGGGTGCTGCCCTCTCGGATGGTGTAGACCCGTTCGCTCAGGTTGTCGTCCTTCACCACGCAGGCCTGGCCCGAGTGCACGATCCGCGCGTTGGCCGGAGCTGTGGACACAAGGCAGCGATACATAAGGGGTCAAAGTAGGGTCAGTCCCGGGTTGGTGAATGGGGAGGGTCCTTCCGCCCCCCTTCCTCTTTCTCCACCCTCCCCTCCATCCCTTACCCTAAACCCCCCTGCATTTATTGGCTGGAGCCGTGGAGCAAACGGCAGGGTCAACGGGGAGGTGAGTTCCTCCCCCTCCCCACTTCCTCCCCTTCCCTCCTTTACCCACTCCCCTCTGCCCCCTCCTCGCCGTACACCTCTACCCCTTCCTGCCTCTCTCCCTTCCCCTTCAGCCTCAAACCCTTTGCTCCCTTTTCCCCCTGCCCTCCTCAATCACTTAACCCCCACCCCCCCCCACCGCCACCTCCCTTGTTTCTCCCGACTGTGTGGTTGACTCTTTCCCTTGATCTGACACTCTCTCGGCGTCTTTACCCCTCACCCCGCGGGTCTCTCCTGGTCTGAGTGCGGGGAAGGGGGAAGGAATCGATGTCCGGTGCGGTCTCCGGGTGGTTCGGTGTGTCGGGGGTGTGTCAGCTCTGGTTCGGTGGTTGTGGGTCGTGTAGTGGTGAGGTGAGGGGTGGTGGGGAGGGTCGGTAGTGAGGTGAGTGGTGGTGGATAGGTGGGTTGGGGGTCGGGCTCCGGGACCCCTCTCCCGGCCTCACTCACCGTACACCCCCTGTCCCCGAGCGGTGCCGAGCAGCAGGGCGAGAGTCAGAGCCCGCAGCAGCCGACGCTCCATCGCCGCTCCGCTCCGGATTCCCTCGCCCGGCTCCCCGCTCCACTCCGCTACCGACTCCCGCTTCGCCTCCGCTCCGACTCCCAGTCCCGGTAACAGTCCGACCGTCGCTCCGGCTCCCAGCGCCGAGCACCTCTGCTCCGTTTCTGTCTCCGTCTCTCTGTCGCTCCTCCCCGCTCCTCCTCCTCCTCCCTCCCTTTCACATTCCCCCCATCCCCCTCCCGTCGACTCACTCTCCTCTCACCCACTCCCATCCTCCCTTTCACATTCCCCGCACCACTGTCGACTATCTTTTAAACTCTCATTCCTCCCTCACTCCCATCCCTCCCTCACTCCCCTCTTTCTCTCTCCCCAACCCTCCCCTCCCACTCCCCTCCATCTTCCCCATCCCCTCTCTCCCCACACCCTCTCCCCTTCCCCACCCCCTCTCTCCCCACACCCTCTCCCCTTCCCCACACCCTCTCTCCCCATACCCTCCCCTCCCCACCCCTCACCCCTTTCTCCCTCTCCCCTTCTGCTCTCCACCACTTTCTCCCCTCGCCCTCACCCTCTCCCATCCACCTCTCCACCCCTCTCCCCTGCTCCTCTCCCATTCCCCTTGCTCCTTTACCTCCCCCTTCCATTTCCCCTTCCCCTCTCCTCTATCCTCTCACCTACCCTCCCCTCTCCCTTCACCCCTTTCCCACCCCTCTCCCCTTTCCCTCTCTCCCCTCCCTCCTTTTCATATCCCCTCTGCACCACTGTCTACTCTTTCAAACTCTCATCCCTCCTTCTCCGTCTTTCCTCTCCCGTCTCACCCTCTCCCCGCTACTCTCCCCTTCCCCCTCTCCCCGCTACTCTCCCCTTCCCCCTCTCCCCGCTACCCTCCCCCTCATCCTTCCTTTCCCTCTCACCCCCTCACTCCCTCTCCCTCCTCTGCCTTCCAACTCCCTCCCAGACTCTACAAACCCCCTCCACATTTCCCTCCCTGCTGACCCTCTCTCGTCCACCTTTCACCTTCCTCCCTTCCCTCGAGTAGCAGCACTGGCTTTGCACAGAAACTGACAGGACACTGGGGAGTGTTATAGACCCAGGGCTATGGGTACCTAGTTCCCTTCCCAGGAAGATGGGGTGCTGAGGAAGCTGCCTGGCACGTTCATCTGTCGGGGATTTGAGCACAGGAGTTGGAACATCATTTTACAGCTGGTACTAGCCCTTAGTGAGGCTGTACTTAGGGTATTGTGTGCAGTTCTCATCACCCAGCTATAGAAAGGATAGCCTTCAGCTGGAGAGCGTGCAGTAAAGATTCACCGTTATCACCAGGACTGGAGGGTTTGAAGTATTCAGTGAGATCGTACAGGGCTGGTTCTGTTTTCCATAGAAGAGTACCTGAGGAGTGAAGTGATAGGGGTGTTTAAAATAGGGAGAGGCATTGATAAGGTAGACAGCCACTCTGGTAGGGGCATCTAAAACCACAGGATAATGGTGAGAGGTGAGAGGGACAAGGGTTAAGGGGGATATGAGGGATAAATTGATTTCTGGACTGAGCCGGAGACAGCAATATTTATCAGAGGAAAAGGTGATGGCTTCAATAGGTCCTTCAATGAGCAGAGAGATAGGGAATTAAAACAGGCAAGGAGGCAAGGGAAAGTAGGCGCAAGGGAAAGTAGGCACAAGGGTCTGTATAGACTTGGTGGAGGTAGGTATGAGGGTCAGTATAGATTTGATGGGTTAAGCACAAGGGTTAGTACAGACTTGGTGGGGGTAGGCACAAGGGTCAGTATAGACAAAGTGGGGTTGCACAAGGGTCATAGAAACATAGAAATCTACTGCACATTGCAGGCCCTTCGGCCCACAATGTTGTGCCAACCTACTCTAGAGACTGCCCTTTATTTTTCTAAGCTCCATGTACCTATCTAAGAGTCTCTTAAAAGACCCTATTGTATCAGCCTCTCCCACCTTCGCTGGCAGTGCATTCCACACACCCACCACTCTCTGTGTGAAAAACTTACCCCTGACATCCCCATTGTACCTACTTCCACGCACCTTAAAACTATGCCCCCTTGTGTTAGCCATTTCAACCCTGGGAAAAAGCCTCTGGCTATCCACACGTTCAATGCCTCTCATCATCTTATACACCTCTGTGGTCACCTCTCATCCTCCGTCGCTCCAGGGAGAAAAGGCCAAGTTTACTCAACTTAGTCAGTATAGATGTGGTGGGCTGTTTTCTATGCTGTACAACTTTGACTCTACATTGGGTTAAATTGGACTTAGACCAGGTTAGGCTGGGTTTAGTCTAATCTGGATCAGGTTTAAATTGGGGTTAGATCAGGGTTAAATTTGTTTATACTAGGTTGGATTGGGGTTGGACTGGGTGAGATCAGATTTAGACTGAGTTAAAATGGATTTAGACTGTGTTAGAACAGGTAGAGACTATGTTAGAATGGGTTTAGACTGGATTAGATCAGGGTTAGACTGGGTTAGATTGGATAAAATTGGGGTTAGATTCGGTTTAGACTGGGTTAGTTTGGAGTTAGACTGTGTTGGATCAGGGTTAGACTAGGGTTTGATCAGAATTAGACTGGGTTAGATTGGGTTTAGACTGGTTTAGATCGGGGTTAGATTGAGATTGGATTGAGAACAATCAATAAATGGAAGCAGAACCCATTCTCTTCCTGTGCACATGTCCGATCCCAGTATCAGATGCTAAAGGGTTTTTGGAGAATAGATCAGTGGGCAGTGGGGAGAGAGTGCCCCTGCTCAGGCTGTCAACCCTGGAACACTGTCCGATGAGCAATGGGGTAACATTCCATGGAGAGCTGGGTATGGATTGGGAATGTGCAGTGAGATGACTCCCTACAGTGTGGTGATCGGAACTGCACATCAATGTCTTACAGAAATGCACCATAATCTTCCTGCTTTATTACTGCTAATAAACGCAAGTATGTCATTCACCTTCCTCACCACCCTTGATGTGACATCTCTGGATTTGTACATGAGATGCCTCTGTTTCTCAGTGTTCTCCGCAGACCTACCGAAAGGAAAAGGAAGCCCAAGGTTTAGGAAGGATCCTTGAGGAATACAGAAGCAGCAAGAAGTGGTTCAAGCAGGAGATTAGGAAGGAAAAAGCTCTGTGAAATGTCCTTGACAAGTAGTATTAAAGAGAATCCCAAGGCGCTTTATGCTTACTGTAAAACACGAGGGTAACAAGGGAGAGGGGAGGACCACTTCAGGATAAAGGAGAGAAAATGTGCTTGGAGGCAGAGATGAGGGTGAGGTACTAAATGAATACTTTGCATTGGTTCACCAAGGAGAAGGATATGGAGGACAGTGGCAGCAATGTGGGACATGAGATCAGGAAGGAGAAGGTGCTCAGTCTTCCGAAAAGCATCAAAGTGGACAAGTACCCATGGCCTGCTGGGATCTACCCTCAGTTATTGAAAGGGGCAAGAGAGGAGATTTCTGGGTCTTTGGCCAAGATTTTTGTATCCTCACTAG
Organism: Hemitrygon akajei; assembly: GCF_048418815.1. NCBI lineage: Eukaryota > Metazoa > Chordata > Chondrichthyes > Myliobatiformes > Dasyatidae > Hemitrygon > Hemitrygon akajei. Next base: position 40,206,729 of record NC_133132.1, read on the forward strand.
TAACAGATGAGGACCCAGAGGATTGAGGGGAAACCAGATAACACGATGTGCATGGACAGATGACTGGACCCAGCCGAGGAAGAAAGACAGAGTCTCACGTAGAGACTGAAACGAGTTTATTCATAGGAATTCAAACAGAACATCGGTGGCTGAACACCGTGAGATGAATCATTCTCAAAACACAAGGACCCTGCAATAAGCACAAATAGGGAATTTCCTTTAAATAATCACAGTACACAGAAAACCCATGACAGTCAAACTAAACTTGACAAGATTAAACAGGAAGCAGAAGGGTTTAGCGACTCTATGTAAGACAACAATTAACAAATAGAAGTGCACAGGTCTGCAGGGACAGTACCTCCATCCCTATGGCCAGCACCTGACAGCCCAGGGAACACTAGGGTACTTGAGACAGGGATGGTAAATTCGAGTTAGACTTGATGCTCTTGAGACAGGGCCGGTAAACTGAGGAACATTGCATGCAACCCGGGAACATAGCGTCAAACTCCAGGACATGGAATAGTCCTCGAAAACCTAGGAGGCCTTGATGACCCTGAACGCAGACTGGAGAAGTTCAGAATGTGAACTCAAACTCAATGTAGCCTCAGGAAACTCAGAACGAGGCCTCAAGACGAGCACCGAAAATAGAAGGCGCCATCGGCTCCAGCTGTTGAACCTCCGCTGACTTCCACTTATGGCGCAGGTTCCTGCTGTGATGATGTGCATTCTCAAATGACTGAATGCACATGCAGAGGGACAAAACAAGAGTTATTCATAGAACTTCCAACTGGTACATCAGTGGCTTGAGGAGCATCTGAGCAAGATGAATCATTCTCGAAACACAAGGACCCTGCGGTAAGCGTTAATTGGGAGTCCACTTTAAATAATCACAGTACACAGCAAACCCATGCCAGTCAAAATAAACTTGACAAGGTTAAATGGACAGCACAAGGGCTTAGCGACTCTAGATACGACAACAATTTGAAAATTCAGATGCACAGGCCTCCAGGGCTCATGGCACCAAAGTTCTTCACTTGTTCCAGAAGGGAAATAGACCATAAGACGTACTGTAGCAACAGAATTAAGCCATTCAGCCCACTGAGGCTGCCTCACCATTCCATCATTACTAATGTATTACCCCTCTCAGCACAATTCTCCTGCCTTCCTCCCATAACGTTTGATACCCTGACTAGCCAAGAACCTATCAACCTCTGTTTCAGATATACCTAATAGGGATAATCTAGAGTGTCGCATCAGTGGTGGGGAAATTAATGGGGAGGAGACTTTGGGATAGGATTTACTCACAATTAGAAAAACATGGGCTGATTATGGACAGTCAGCGTGGCTTTGTGTGGGGGAGGACATGTCTTACCAACGATAGAGTTTTTTGAAGCGATGACAAAGATGATTGATAAGGGTAGGACAGTGCTATCATCTACATGGATTTCTGTAAGGCCTCTGACTAGTTTCCTCAAAGTTTGTCTGATCTAGAAAGTTGAGATGTATGGGATCTTTAGTCACTTGTAGTTTGGGTTATGAATTGGCTTGCCGATAGAAGACAGAGGGTGGTGGTGGATGAGATTTACTGTTGGGAGGTCTGTGACTAGCAGTGCTCCTCAGGGACTGGTGTTGTTTGTGATAGATAGCAGTGATTTGGACGAAGATGTAATTGAGAGGGTGAGCAAGTTCACAGACGGCCCAAAGATTGGTTGAATTGTGGACAGTGTAGTGGGCTGGCAAAGGGGTTTTGCTCAGTTACAGATACGGACTGATATGGATCCACGTTGTACGTTTCTATGATGGAGAAACGGCAGATGGAGTTTAATCTGAGCAAATGTGAGATGTTGCACTTTGGGAGGCGAAAAGTAAACAGTCGATGGCACGACCTCAGTGCTGTTGATGTACAGAGGGACGTTGGGGTCTAGATCCCTGAAAGTGGCCGGTGGATTGGTAAAGATTATGAGAGGCATAGATGTAGGGTACACAGAATTTTTGACCCAGGCTTGAAATGTTAAGCACTAGGGGGTGAGAGGAGGAAAAGCAAAAGTGGCAGTGTGTGGGGCAAGTATCTTAGCACAAAGTTGAAGGAGTTCATAACAGACTGACAGAGGGACTGGTGAAAACAGGCATGACAGTGGTGTTAGCCAGGTACATGAATATGCAGAGAATGGAGGAATAGAGACCGCAGCAGAAGAGAACTGCGTCATGCACGGCGCAGATACGGTGGGCCAAAGGGCCTGTCCTGTGTTCTGTACATCTGACCGTTATTAGTCCCTACAAAGTGCATCAGGATTAAATTCCAGAACACAAGAGGCTGCAGATGCTGGAATTCTACAGAAACATCCCATCTGTACATGATACCATCTGATCAATATCATCCTGTAACCCAAGATTGCTCTCCTCGCCAGAAACAATTTTTGTGTCATCTGCAAGCTTACTAATCATACTCCTCATTTCACATTCAAATCACTGATGTGTTCGACAAGCAGTGAAGGACCCACTAATCCCGGTGGTACAGCACTGGTTACAGAGCTGTTACCAAACACAGAAACACCCCTCTAACACCACCCTTGCGTAATAGGAGAGCTGTTACCAGACACAGAAACACCCCTCTAACGCCACCCTTGGGAAACAGGAGACTGTTAACAAAACTCAGATACATCCCTCCAACACAGCCCTTGGATAATAGGATACTGTAGCCAAACAGAGAAACACCCCTCTAACGCCACCCTTGAGTAACAGGAGACTATTAACAGGCCCACAGGTGAGTTTAAAGTTGCTTAACCTTATAGTTATAAAGCTTATAAAGCTTATAGTCTAACCTGTGCTCTGGAAGTGTGTGATAGGACAGTACGGAGGGAATTTCACTCTGTGTCCAACCCTGGAAGTGTGTGATGGGACAGTATAGAGAGAGCTTCTCTCTGTGTCTGACCCTTGAAGTGTGTGATGGGATGGTGTAGTCGGAGCTTCTCTCTGTGTCTGACCCTGACAATGTGTGATGGGTTAGTGCAGAGGGCTCTTCACTCTGTGTCTGACACTGGAATGGTGTGATGGCAGGGAAAGTGGGGGCTTCAATCTCTATCTAATCCATTTCTTGGAGTGTGTGAGAGGTAAGTCACGGGGGGAGTTTCAATATGTATTCCCTGTGTCTAAGAGAGGGATAGAGAAAAGGGAAATAAGAGGAAAGATTACGGTAAATGACAGGACCTTTAGGAATATTGATGTTTAAGTGATCTTGGGGTATGAGTATGGATGGGGTACAGTAGACAGGGTAGTAAAGAAGGCATATGGCATGATTGGGGTTTGGATTAGGACTGCTTGGACTGACAATAAAAGACAAGAAGTCATGTTTCAGCTGTATGAAGCTCAGGGTAGGCCACATTTGGAGTATAATGTGCCATTCATTATTCTCACCTGTACTGAGTTCTGTGAAAAACTTTGTTCCGCATGCCGTCCATACTCCATTTCATCACACATCGAGGTTGTAGAAGGGAAAAGCAATAACAGAGTGCAGAATGGAGTATTATGCAGGTGGACAATAAGGTGCAAGGTAAATTGTGAGGTACTAGGGAACTGTTGAATAGTTTATAACAGTGCAACAGAAGCTGTCCTTGAGCCCGGTGGTATGTGCTTTCAGGCTTTTGTATCTTCTGCCCGATGGGAGAGAAGAGAGAATATCCAGCATGTGGGGCCTTTAATTATGTTGTCAGCTTCACGGAGGCGCTGAGGGGTATACAGAGTCTATCGAAGGGAGGCTGATTTCTGTGATGTGCTGAACTGTGTCCACAATTCTCTGCATTTTCTTGTCTTGGGCAGAACATTTGCCACATCAATATGGGATACATTCAATTAGATATTTTCTGTGGTGCATCAATAAATATCGGTAAGGATTGACAGAGACGTGCCAAATTTCTTTAGCCTCCTGAGGAAGCAGAGGCATTGGTGAGCTTTCTTAATCATGGTATTGACGCAGTTGGGCCAGGACAGGCTATCGATGATGTTCAAACCTGGGAATTTGAAGCTCTCGGCCAACCTCGACCTCAGCACCATCGATGTAATGAGAAACACGTGCTCACTCCATTACAAGAGGGATGTGGGTACTTTGGAGAGGGCGTAGAGGGGTTTACCAGGATGTTGCATGGATTAGAGGGCATGTGCAGAAACAAGAGTTTGGACAAACTTGGGTTGTTTTTTTGTCTGGAGTGGTGAAGGGTGAAGGCTGATAGAGGCTGATAAGATTCTGAGGGGCACAAGAAGACAATCAGAATCTTTTCCCCAGGGTAGACACGTCAGGGCATGGATTTAAGGTGAGAAGGGGAAATTTTAAAGGAGATGTGGTGGGAAGGGATGTTTTACGCAACAGTGGGTGCCTGGAATGTGCTGCTGGCATGGTGGAAGAGTGTCTGGGACAGATTGTATGTATTGCATACAATAACAGCATTTAGACAGATTCATGAAAAAAGTTCATAGTAAATTTATTATCAGAGTACATATATGTCAGCTTATACAACCCTGAAAAAACACAAAATGCTGGCAGAACTCAGCAGGCCAGACAGCATCTATGGGAGGAGGTAGTGACGATGTTTTGGGCCGAAACCCTTCATCAGGAGTGAAGTAACATGGGATGGTCGAGGGGGGATAAGAAGTGGGGGGAGGGATAAAGTAGAGAGCTGGGAAGTGATAGGCTGGAGGGAAATGGGCTAGGGGGAAGGTGGAGAATAAAAGAGAAAGAAAGGTAGGGCTGGGGGGAGAGATTATAGTGAGGGGGGGAAAAGAGAGAGAAGGAGAACCAGACTAAAATAATAGATAGGGATGGGGGTAAGGATGGGGGGCAGGGGTATCAACGGAGGTCAGTGTGTTGGATGTTCATGCCGGCAGGAAGGAGGCTACCTAGGCGGGAGATAAGGTATTGCTCCATCGACCTGCGTGTGGCCTCATCTTGATGGTAGAGGAGGCCATGGACAGACGTGTCAGAGTGGGAGTGGTCTGTGGAATTGAGGTGTGTGGCCACAGGGAGATCCCGCCACTGCTGGAGGTCCATTGATAAATGGACAAGGGAGTCGCATTCATACCTTGTCCTTGTCGTGTCCTTGTCCATTCATCCCCCCCATCCCTCCCCACGGACCTCCCTCCGGGCACTCATCCCTGCAAACGGAAGAAGTGCTACACCTGCCCCCACACTTCTTCCCTCACCACCATCCCAGGCTCCAGACAGTCCTTTCAGGTGAGGCACCACTTTACCTGCGAGTCAACTGGGGTGATATACTGTATCCGGTGCTCCCGGTGTGGCCATTTATACATTGGGGAGATCCGCCGCAGACTGGGAGACCGTTTCGCCGAACACCGGCGCTCAGTCCTCCAGCAGTGGCGGGATCTCCCTGTGGCCACACACTTCAATTCCACAGACCACTCCCACTCCGACATGTCTGTCCATGGCCTCCTCTACCGTTAAGATGAGGCCACACGCAGGTCGATGGAGCAACACCTTATCTCCCGCCTAGGGGTAGCCTCCTACCTGCCGGCATGAACGTTCAACTCACAGACCTCCGTTGATACCCCTGCTCCCCACCCTTACCCCTATCCCTATCTATTATTTTAGTCTGGTTCTCTTTCTCTCTCTTTTCCTCCCTGACTATAATCTCTCCCCCCAGCCCTACCTTTCTTTCTCTTTTATTCTCCACCTTCCCCCTAGCCCATTTCCCTCCAGCCTATCACTTCCCAGCTCTCTACTTTATCCCTCCCCCCACTTCTTATCCCCCTCGACCATCTCATGTTACTTCACTCCTGATGAAGGATTTCGGCCCGAAACGTCATTATTACCTCCTCCCATAGATGCTGTCTGGCTTGCTGAGTTCTGCCAGCATTTTGTGTTTTTTATTTATTTCCAGCATCTGCAGATTCACTCGTGTTGCCTTATACAACCCTGAGATTTTTTTTCTTGTGGGCATTCGCAGTAAATACAAAAAACACAATAGGATCAATGAAAGACCTCACCCAACAGGACGGACAAACAACCAATGTGCAAAAGACAACAAAACGGTCCAATACAAACAGAAAAAAGTTTAATAATAATCCACAAATAGCAATAATCACGAGATCACGAGATGACAAGTCCTTGAAAGTGTGTCTGTAGTTGAGGGAACAGTTCAGTGCTGGAGTGAGTGAAGTTACTCCCTCTGGTTCAAGACTCTAATGGTTGAGGGGTAGTAACTGTTCCTGAACCTGGTGGTGTGTGTCCTGATGGCGGCAGTGAGAAGAGAGCATGGCCTGGGTGGTGGGGGTCCCTGATGATGGATGCTGCTTTCCTGCGACGTTGCTCTGTGTAGATACGCTCAATGGTGGGGAGTGTTTTATCCGTGATGGACTTTTCCGTTCAAGAGCATTGGGGTTTCCATACCAGGCAGTAACGCAATGTCAGGATACTCTCCACCACACATCTATAGAAGTTTGTCAAAGTTTTAGATGACATGCCCAATCTTTGCAAATTTCTCAGGAAGTGGAGGCACTGTTGTGTATTCTTTGTTTTGGCACTTATGTGCTGGACCCAGAACAGATCCTCCGCACGATAACACCAAGGAATTTAAAGTTGCTGACCCTCTCCACCTCTGATCCACCCATGATGACTGGTTCATGGACCTCCTTTCCTCCTATTGAAGTCAATAATCAGCTCCTTGGTCTTGCTCACAATGAGTGACAGGTTGTTGATGTGGTCACCACTCAGCCAGATTTTCAGACTCTCTGCTATATGAACGTGCAGGTGATGAAAGTATATAGAGATTGGTTTAGATTGACATCACAGTCATCACAGAGACCTGTTCCTGCACTGTACTGTCGTAAATTAATTTAATCTGCAATGTAAATCACATTGAGAGGATCATCCATCCTATATTCACCATTTCCAATGACCACCAGCTGACATACTCTCCCCTTCCTCCTGTATGTTTGTACATTTCACAGGGAGAGTTCCCTTCACCACACCCGGTTCTAGTTTCCCATCACCCAGTCTCTATCTGCAACATGTATCTAGGGTGACCAAGCCCCTGTCCATCTGCCCCCACCCATGGACCACACAGGCTGTTCTAATGAAGCAGTTACATGTGTTTGGCATAGATGCCAATCCAGAAATCTCATTTTGGGTCTAACACATGCCTAACTCTCATCTCTCTCAGTCCCTGGATGTTGAGCAGATACTGACATCAGCCTGAACCCACATTTATCCCAGAGACCAGACCAGAAACAATCCCAGGCACTAGACCCCACACTCACCTATCCCAAACACCAGACCCTGAACAGTCCCAGATACTAGACCCCACCTGTCCAAACCCCAGAACTTGAACAGTTCCAGACACTAGACCCTACATTCACCTGTCCAAACCCCAGAACTTGAACAGTCCCAGACACTAGACCCCAATCTCACCTGTCCAAACCCCAGAACTTGAACAGTCCCAGACACTAAACCCCACACTCACCTGCCCCAACACCAGACCTCGAACTGTCTCGGATACTAAACCCCACACTCACCTGCCACCAACACCAGACCTCGAACTGTCTCCGACACTAGACACCACACACACCTGCCCCAGCCCCAGACCTCGAAAAGTCCCAGACACTGGCCCCAACACTCACATGACCCAACAGTTCTAGACTCTAGACCTGTCCCAACACCGGACGTCAGACAATCCCAGACCTAGATCGCACACTCACTTGCCCCAATTCCAGACCTCAAACAGTCTCGGACACAAGACCTGACGTTCACCTGTCCCAACATCAGACCTCAAAAGGTCCCAGAAACTGGACCCCACACTCACCTATTCGAACCCCAGACATTGAACAGTCCCAGACACTAGACCCCAATCTCATCTGTCACAACACAATGCCTCAAACAGTCATGGACACCAGACACCCACATTCACCTGCAACAATTCCTAGACCTCAAACAGTCTCAGATACTAGACCCCACTCTCACCTTTCCCAACCCCAGACACTAGGCTCCACTCTCACCTGTCCCAACAGGACCAGGAACAGTCCCTGACACTAGAGCCCACTCTCACCTGACCAAACCCCAGAACTTGAACAGTCCCAGACACTAAACCCCACATTCACCTGTCCAAACCCCAGAACTTGAACAGTTCCAGATACTAGACCCCACTCTCACCTGTCCAAACCCCAGAACTCCAACAGTCCCAGACACTAGACCTCAATCTCATTTGTCACAACACCACACCTTGAACAGTCCCAGAGACTAGGCCCCACACTCATCTGCAACAACCTCTAAACCTTGAGCAGTCCCAGACGCTAGACCCCACACTTACCTGTACCAACACCAGACCTCAAACCAACCCAGACACCAGACCCCACACTTACCTGTACCAACACCAGACCTCAAACCAACCCAGACACCAGACCCCACTCTCACCTGCTCCAACCCCAGACCTCAAACCAACCCAGACACCAGACCCCACTCTCACCTGTCCCAACCCCAGACCTCAAACAGTCTCAGACACCAGACCCCACTCTCACCTGCTCCAACCAGAACTCGAACAGTCCAGGGCACCAGACCCCACTCTCACTCGCCCCAACCCCAGACCTCAAACAGTCTCAGACACCAGACCCCACTCTCACCTGTCCCAACCCCAGACCTCAAACAGTCTCAGACACCAGACCCCACTCTCACCTGTCCCAACCCCAGACCTCAAACAGTCTCGGACACTAGGCCCCACAACACCTGTCCCAACACCAGACATCAACCCAACTCTCACTTGCCCCAACCCCAGACCTCAAACAGTCTCGGACACTAGGCCCCACAACACCTGTCCCAACACCAGACATCAACCCAACTCTCACTTGCCCCAACCCTAGACCTCGAACAGTCCCAGACATTAGACTCCAATCTCACCTTTTCAAACCCCAGAACTTGAGCAATCCCAGACACTAGACCCTACACACACCTGTCCCAACACCAGACCTCAACACAACTTGCACTTGCCCCAACCCCAGACCTCAAACAGTCCCAGACACTAGACTCCAATCTCACTTTTTCAAACCCCAGACCTCGAACAGTCCCAGACACTAGACTTCAATCTCACCTTTTCAAACCCCAGACCTCGAACAGTCCCAGTCCCTAGACCCCACTCGCACCTGTCCAAACCCCAGACGTAGACTGCCCCCAGTCCCTAGACCCCACTCGCACCTGTCCAAACCCCAGACGTAGACTGCCCCCAGTCCCTAGACCCCAGTTGCACCTGTCCAAACCCCAGACGTAGACTGCCCCCAGTCCCTAGACCCCACTCGCACCTGTCCAAACCCCAGACGTAGACTGCCCCCAGTCCCTAGACCCCACTCGCACCTGTCCAAACCCCAGACGTAGACTGCCCCCAGTCCCTAGACCCCACTCGCACCTGTCCAAACCCCAGACGTAGACTGCCCCCAGTCCCTAGACCCCACTCGCACCTGTCCAAACCCCAGACGTAGACTGCCCCCAGTCCCTAGACCCCAGTCGCACCTGTCCAAACCCCAGACGTAGACTGCCCCCAGTCCCTAGACCCCACTCGCACCTGTCCAAACCCCAGACGTAGACTGCCCCCAGTCCCTGGACCCCAGTCGCACCTGTCCAAACCCCAGACGTAGACTGCCCCCAGTCCCTGGACCCCAGTTGCACCTGTCCAAACCCCAGACGTAGACTGCCCCCAGTCCCTAGCTTTGATCACAGTCTCCTGACTGCCGCCCTCACTCTGGTCTGTCCCCAAACGGAGTGGCCTTGAGGAATGGGACTGCTGGGAGCTGCAGAGGAGCTGGTTATGAGGGCCAAGGGTGACCTTGCCTGAGAGGCAGGGGAAGGGGGTGTGGGCTGACATTGGCAGCACATCGATCTGGTAACAGGAGCTGCTCGATTGCTAGTGCTCAGATTACAGGGAGAGCGTGAGGTGCTGCAGACGGAGGCAGCTTCGTGGAGCTGTGTTTGTCCTCTCTCTCTCTCTCTCTTTGTCCTCACAGGCAGAGCCAGCAGCCGCATTGATTCACACGTTTATCGATGGCAAGCCCTCCACTGGGATCAGCCGCAGCTCTCACTGAAACCAGAGACTCGCTGCAGAAATTTCCAGGCAATGCCATAGTTCTGCTGTACCAGTGACTTTCCACTGTCACCGGTGCAGGTCCCGAGCCTCTGTCAGCAGGGACACGGGCACCGGGGTAGGAGCAATGGCCACGGAGGGGCAGTGGGTACAGGGGTAGGAGCGATGGGCACAGTGGAGGGGGCGGATGGTGGGTGATCAGTGGAAGAACAAGGGGGGATTGAGAGGAGGGCGAGGGTTGGACATGAGCGTGGGCCACACAAAGAAGGAAATCAAGGACATTGTAAGGGGAGATTGAGGTAGAACGGGATGGAGTGGCAGGTGGGAAGAGAGGGGCAAGAGGGGAGGTAGAGGGGTGGGAGAGGTAGAGGAGGGGAGGTGGAGGGATGGGGAGGAGGAGGAGAGGAGATGTGGAGAGGTGAGATGGAGCTGGAGGGATGGGGCGTAAAGTGAGGGGCAGAAGAGGGGAAGTGGATTGGAGAAAAGGGGTGGGGAGGGCAGGGGAATGGGAGGAGGAGAGGGGAGGGATGGGAAAGTGATGAGGAGAGGGGAGGGATGGGAAAGTGATGAGGAGAGGTGAGAGGAAGTAGAGAGAGGGAATAGAAGAGTGAGGGGTAGGAAGATGAGGTTGCGATTATACGTTGAACCAGGATGGAGGGATGGGGGACGAGAGGTCCATAGGGTAACTACAGAGCCATGTTCAGGTGTGGTAGAGTAAACCAGACACCCTTGAGGAATATTGCGTGTAAGAGAGGGTATAGAGGGCCCAGTAGAGTGCATAGAGAGTGCAGGAGAGGGTATAGAGAGTGTAAGAGAGGATCTAGAGAGCACAGGAGAGGGTATAGAGAGCACAGGAGAGGGTATAGAGAGTGTACGAGAGGGTAGAGAACACAGGAAAAGGTATGGAGAGTGTAGGAGAGGATTTAGAGAGTGCAGGAGGGTATAGAAAGCATATTAAAGGGTGTAGGAAAGGATATAGAGAGTGTAAGAGAGGACTTAGAGAGCACAGGACAGCATATAGAGAGTGCAGGGGAGGATTCAGGGAGCACAGGAGAGTGCAGGAGAAGACATAGAGAACGTAATAGAGGGTATAGAGCGTGCAGGAGATGGGATTGAGAGCTCAGGAGAGGAGTTGGAGAGTGCAAGGGAATGTGTAGACAATATAGATGGTACAGACAAGATTGTGTAGATGAGAGGGAAGAGACAAGAGGGTATAAATAATATAGATAGTATTGATAAAAGGATGTGGACAAGAGGGCATAAATAAATGGGTACAGATGAGCGGGTGTAAATGTCATAGACAACATTGACAAGAGGGTATAGACAACAGGGTATAAATGAGATGGTAGAGTGAAGAGGGTATGAATGATATAGACAATATTGATGAGAGGGTATAGACAAACGTATACATATGAACTGGTATAGACGAATGGTTACAGACGAGGGATGAGAGGGTATAAATGATATAGGCAATATTGATGAAAGGGTATAGAAGAACGTGTATATACGAATGGGTATAGATGAGAGGGTATAATGTTATTGACAGTATTGATGAGAGGTTGTAGATAAGAGTGGATAGAAGAGAGGGTATAGACAATATAGATGGTATAGATGAGAGTGCGTAGACAAGAGGGTATAAGAGATACAGGCAGTATTGACAAGATGTTATAGAGCATGTAGGGAGAACTCCAAGACATTTTCTAAGTAAGTGAAGAGTCAGACTGTAGCCAAGCAAAGAGTCATGTCCATCAGGGGTCAGAGGGCTGATCAGTGTATAGAACCACTGATACGTCCTAAATGAATACTCGTTGCTGTATTGAGAAGGGGGAGCTCAGGGTGATGGACAAACAGACATTGGATGGCAAATGCAGGGATCTGGACCAACACCCAATCTGCTGGAGGAACTCAACCAGGTCAGGCAGCATCTTTTGTGGGTGTGGGTGGTGGCGGGGGGTGGGGGGGGGAGGAGCTGATGGCATTTTGCCTCAAGGACCTACGTTGTGTCTGACATGGTGGTGGGCCAGTGATCAACGTTCCGGCTGCTCTCTGTAAGGGGTTTGGATGTTCTCCCCGTAAGCATGTGGGCTTCCTCTGGATCCTCCCAGGATCCAAAGACGTACCGGTCAGCAGGTTAACCGGTCATTGTAAATGGTCCTGTGACTCGGCCGGGGTTAAATCGGAGGACGCTGCTGAGCAGTGCAGCTGGAAGGGCCTATTCTACACCGTATATCAACAAATAAATAATTACAGTGCAGGTTAGCATAAAGAAGCAGGTGGTACTCGGCGTTTCAAACCGCATGAAGGCGGTTGAATCTCATGGCCGCGTGGGATATCTCAGCAACAGTGGGATTGCTGTGATCTGACAAGGATCGACCCATCTTTGTTGGGCACAAGTGAAGTGACTGGATGACTGGAAAACTGAAAATATGGCTCCTTCATTTAAGGAGGGAGGAGCCAGGTAACTCCAGGTATGTGAATCTAATGTCAGTGGTCGGGAAACCATGGCAACAATTCAGAGAAATAGGGTTTCTTATACTCGAAAGGTAGAGATTGTCAGCGTGGCTTTGTCCATGGGAAATCCCGTCTCACTAATTTGATTGAGTTTTTGAACATATAACTAAGTACATTAATAAATGTTTTCAATGTGTTGATCTCAGCCCAGTCCATCTTGGGCACATCCCTCTTCACCGTTGGGAATATCTACAGGAGGCAATGCCCACCATCGGGGCCATACCATCTTCTCGCAGCTGCCAGTGGACAGGAGTTACAAAATCCTGAAGTCCCACACCCCCTGGCTTAGAAACTGCGATTTCCCTTCAACCATTCAGTTCTCGATCTAAAGGGTGCATCCCTAATCACTACAGTTTAGCAACACTTTTATCATACAATAGACTTCGTTTTGTGTTTTTTTCTTGTAAAAATTGGGTATAATTTATTTATAATTCAGGTTTTTCTTGTGACTGCTGCTAATATGATACTACATGCCTGTGATGCTGCTGCGCGTACATTTTTCATTGCACCTGTGCACACATGACTTGAGAATATCACAATAAACTTGACTTTGGCTTTGATGCTGGCTTTAGCGAGACCTTTGACAAGGTCCCACGTGGTAAGCCAGTCCAGATGTTAAGGCAGACCCGTATATTGGAGCCAAAATTGGTTTATAGAACGCAGAACGGTACTGTACATAAATAGGCCCTTCGGCCCACAATGTTGTGCTGAACCAGCTAAAAGTAAATCAAAAATACCCCCCCCGAACTAGTTCCACCTGCCCACACAATGTCCATATCCTCCCAGCATCCTCGTATTCATCTGCCTATCTAAATATCTCTTAAAGGCCTCTAATGTATTTGCCTCTACCACCACACCAGACAGCGCACTCCAGGCATCCACTAGTCTCTGAGTAAAAAAGCTCACCCTTACATCCCCTTTGAACTTACCCCCACTCACCCTCAATGCATGCCCTCTGGTATTGGACATTTCAACCCTGGGAAACAGATACTCTTTGTCTATGCCCCTCATAATCTTGTAAACCTCTACTAGATCCCACCTCAGCCTCCGACGCTCCGGAGGAAACAACCCAAGTTTAGGCAGCCTCTCGTGACAGCTCATACCCTTTTAAAGCAGGCAGCATCCTGGTAAACCTCAGAAGAAGATATTCTTTGCAACCTCTCCAAAGCCTCAACATCCTTCCTATAGAGGGCAACCAGAACTGTGTGCAATACTCCAGATGTGGCCTAACCAGTGTTCTATAAAGTTGCAACATAACCTCTTGAGTTTGAACTTAATGCCTCGACTAATAAATGCACGCATTCCAAAAACCTTCTTAACCACCTTATCGACTTGTGTAGCCGCTTTCAAGGAGCTATGAACGTGGACCCCAAGATCTCATTGCTTGCTCAGTCACTCTATTAATGGTCTTGCCCTCAATAGTGTACTATCTCCTTGCATTTGCCCTACCGAGGTGCAACACCTCTCAATTTATTTGGGTTTAATTCCATCTGCCATTTTTCCAGCCACATCTGCAACTGCTCTACATTGCGCTGTGTTCTTCGCTGGGCTTTGGTGATTGGAGGTGGAGGTGTGTTTTCCTGCTGTTGGTGAGATACATGAATGACTTGGACAGGAACGTGAGAGGTGCGATGAGGAAGCTTGCAGAGGACGTGGACGTTTGTCGTGTGCGGATCACAGGAAGGATCGACAGAGATCCAGAGGAGATAGATCAGCCGCAGACATGGGCTCAGTGTTGCAAGACAGAGTTTAATCCTGACACGTGCCAAGTGAAGCATTTTAGAAGGTTGAATAAGGGTAAGATATACATAATGAATAGTGGGTCCCTGGGGAGTGTGGAAGAACTCAGTATCATTAATATAACAGACCATAGATGCTTGAAGGTGCCAGACAAAGTGGAGAACGTAGTGTATGGGGAGCCTGCCTTCACTGGCTGGGGTAGAGAGTTTACGAAAAGCGACTTTGTGTTACAGCTGTATGAAAACCCGGTAAGGCCACAGCCGGAGTATTGAATGCAGTTCTGTTCCCCTGACACGGCGAAGATAGGACTACACTGGAAAGGGTGCAGAGGAGGTTCAACCAGATCCTCTCTAGATCTGAGGCGAGACTGAGTTGGTTCCCTCAGGAGTGGAAGACGCTGAGGGTGTGAGGGACCTAAGGGGAATGGATAGTGAGTCTCTTTCTCCTGTGGTGGGATGTCTGAAACAAGATTGTGTCAGTTTAAGGTGAGAGGTAGGAGGATTAGAAGGGATTGAGAGGGGGTATATTTCCTGGGGGTGGAGGGGTGAATCTGGATTGTACACACACACACACACACACACACACACACACACACACACACACACACACACACACACACACACACACACACACACACACACACACACTGCACCCACCCACCCTCACACAGCCACAAGACACACACGCAGATAGACCCACTGCACCCACACATGGACACACACCCGCACTCACACACTCAGATCTACTGCACACACACACATACACACACACACTCAGATCTACTGCACGTGCACACACACACACACACTCAGATCTACTGCGCGCGCACACACACACACTCACACACTCAGATCTACTGCGCATGCGCACACACACACACCACACACACACACACACACACACACACACACACACACACACACACACACACACACACACACACACACACACACACACACACACACACACACACACACACACTGCACCCGCCCACCCTCACTCACACAGACACACACACACACTGCACCCGCCCACCCTCACTCACACAGACACAAGACACACACGCAGATAGACCCACTGCACCCACACATGGACACACACCCACACTCACACACTCAGATCTACTGCGCGCACGATCTGGGTACCGCAGTGGTCCAGAAGCAACAGCAGCATCCGGTCCAGCAACTGACCCAGATGTTCTCCAGTTGTTTGCTGCAGCCAATCAGACACTTTCCCCTGCCCCTGTGTTCAGCAGGGTGACAGGAAGTGTCCTGACCCCGACAGACTGCAGGAAATGAGGTTCCCTGCTGTGGATTCCTTGGTTTAGGGACCTGGGTGATTACGCTAATCAGAGTAATGATTCTATGAGGGACCATACCCCCTGCTCCACAGAAACTTGGGAGAGTTTCATCTAGATTTGATGGAGCTGGACCAGGTCAGCAAGGGACGATTGGACCAGAAGTTAGATGCCAGGGAAAGTACTGAAAGGCAGAATCGAGATAGTGGGTATGTTGGGTCAGATAGTTTGAAGTGTGTATCTTTCAATGTTAGGAGTATGATGGGTAAGGGTGATGAACTTAGAGCATGGATCAGTACAAGGAACTACGATGTTGTAGCCATTATCCAGATGGTATGCTGCCTCCCAGATGCCACGTCAGGGACATCCCGGATTGTCTCCACAGCATTTTGGAGGGGGAGGGAGAGCAGCAGATGTCTTGGTACATACTGGTCTCGATGACATAGGAAGCAAAAGCAGATGTTCACAAGAGAGAGCTAGACAGAAAGAAGTAGGACCACCAGGGTAGTAATTTCTGGATTGCTACCTGTGCCACACCCCAGTGATGGTAGACACTGGATGATCTGGCAGATCGATATATGGCTAAGAAACTGGTTCGGGGGCAGGGCTTCAGGTCTTTGGATCATTGAGATCTCTTCTGTGGGGGGGGTGTGGTATGGCCTGTTCTCAAGTGATGTGTTGCACCCGAACCCAAGGGGGACCAATATTCTCACGGGGATGTTTGTTAGAGCTGTTGGCGAGGGTTTAAACTAATTTGGTGGGGGTTTGGGAACCAGAATGAAGGGACGGATGGTAAAAAAGCAAAGAGAGCATGCAGACAGACTGTCAGGAAGGGCAGACAGATGATAGGGTAAAATTGCAGCCAGCAGGGTGAGTATCAGTGCATTAGGGATACAGAATCAAAAAGGCAGCAAATACAGAACTCAAGTGTTATATCCCACTGCACGGACTATAAGAAATGAGGTGAATGATTTTGTTGTACTATTACAGATGATGTTGTGGCCATCACTGAATCGTGGCTGAAGGATGGTGTAGTTGGGAGCTGAATGCCCAAGGTTACACATTGTATCAGAGGGATAGGAAGGTAGGCAGAGGGGCAAGTGTGGCTCTGCTGGTAAAGAATGCCCTCAAATGAGTAGGAAGATGTGACATAGGATCAGAAGATGCTGAATCTTTGTGGTTTGAATTAAGAAACCGTAAGGGTAAAAGGACCCTGATGGCAGTTATATACAGGCCTCCCAACAACAGATGGGAGGTGGACCACAGATTACAACGGGAAGTAGAAAAGGCGTGTCAAAAGGGCAATGTTATGAGTCATGGGAGATTTTAACATGCAGGTTAATTTGGAAAATCAGGTTGGTAATGGATCTCATGGGAGTGAGTTTGTTGAATGCCTAAGAGGTGGCTTTTGTCATTGAGCCTAATAGGGGATCAGCTGTACTGGATTGGGTGTTATGTAATGAACCGGAGGCAATTAGGGAGTTTAGAAGAGGCCTTCAGAGCCAGTGATCACAATATAAATGAGTACAATTTGAAATTTGAGAGGGAGAAAGTAAAGTCTGATGTAGCAGTATTTCAGTGGAGTAAAGAAAATTACAGTGGCATGAGAGAGGAGCTGGCCAAAGTAAACTGGAAGAAGATGCTGGCAGGGATGACAGCAGAGGTAAAATGGCGTCAGTTTCTGGGAAAAACTGAGGAGGTGCAGGTCAGAGGTATTCCAAAAACAAAGAGACACTCAAATGGAAAAATAGTACAATCATGGTGACAAGAGAAATCAAAGCTAATGTAAACAAAAGAGAGGGCATGCAACAAAGCAAGAATTAGTGGAAAGGTAGAGTTTGGGAAACTTTTAAAAACCAACAGAGATCAACTAAAAGCATCATTAGGAGGAAAAAGATGAAATATGAAAGCAAGCTAGCAAACAATATCAAAGTTAATAGTAAAAGCATTTTTAGGTATGTAAGAAATAAAAGGGAGATGAAAGTGGATATGGGACCGTTAGAAAATGAGGCCGGAGAAATAATAGCAGGGTCAAGTAGATGGCAGTGAGCAAAATGAGTATTTTGCATCAATCTTCACTGTGGAAGACACCAGCCGTGTGCCCAACCCTGAAGGGTGTGAGGGAAGAGAAGTGAGTGCAGTTACTATTATAAAGGAGATGGTGCTCAAAAAGATGAAAGACCTAGAAGTACATAAGTCACCCAGGACTGGATGAACTACATCCTAGGGTTTTGAAAGAGATAGTGGTAGAGATTCTGGAGGCATTAGTAATGATCTTTCAAAAACCATTGGACTCTTGCATGGTGTCCGTGGACTGGAAAATTGCAAATGTCACTTCACTCCTTAAGAAAGGAGGAAGGCAGCAGAAAGGAAATTATAGACCAGTTAGCCTGACCTCAGAGTTTGGGAAGATGTTGGAGTCAGTTGTTAGGGAAGAGGTTATGGAGTACTTGGTGACACATGACAAGGTAAGACAAAGTCAGCATGGTTTCCTTAAGAGAAATACTTGCTTGACGAACCTGTTGGAATTACTTGCGGAGATTACAAGTAGGATAGATAAAGGGGATGCAGTGGATGTTGTATATTTGGACTTCCAGAAGGCCTTTGGCAAGATGCCACACATGAGGTATTACAGGAAGGTTACTGGCATGGTTAGAGCATTGACTGATTGGTAGGAGGCAGCAAGCGGGAATAAAAAGATCCTTTTCTGGTTGGCTGCCAGTGACTAGTGGTGTTCCACAGGGGTCAGTGTTGGGACTGCAACTTTTTATGCTGTATATAAATGAATTAGATGATGGAATAGATGGCTTTGTTGCCGTGTTTGCAGATGATACGAAGACTGGTGGAGGGGCAGATACTGTTGAGAAAACAGGTAGGATGCAGATGGACTTAGACAGGTTAGGAGAATGGGCAAGAGAGTGGCAAATGAAATACAATGTTGGAAAATGCATGGTCAGGCACTTTGTTAGAAGAATAAAATGTGCAGACTATTTCCTAAACAGAGAGAAAATCCAAAAATCTGAGATGCAACGGAACTTGGGAGTCCTTGTGCAGAGCACCCTAAAGGTTAACTTGCAGGTTGAATCAGTGGTGAAGAAGGCAAATGCAATGTTAGCATTCATTTCAAGAGGTCTAGAATACAAGAGCAGGGATGTGATGCTGAGGCTTTATAAGACCTCACCTTGAATATTGTGAGCAGTTTTGGACACCTCATCTAAGAAAAGATATGCTGACATTGGAAAGGGTTCAGAGGAGGTTCTCAAGGATGATTCCAGAAATGAAAGGGTTATCATACAAAGAATGTTAGCTGGCTCTAGGTCTGTACTCACTGGAATTTAGAAGGTCGAGGGGGTTTCTCATTGAAACCTTCTGAATGTTGAAGGGCCAAGACAGAGTAGATGTGAAAATGATGTTTTCCATGATGGGGGAGCCTAGGACAAGAAGGAGCAGCTTCAGGAAAGAGGGGCATCCAGAGTTGCAAAGAAATTTCTTTAGCCAGAGGGTGGTGAATTTGTGGAATTTGTTACCACAGCCAGCTGTGGAGGCCAGGTCGATAGGTGTATTTAAGGCAGAGATTGATGGGTTCTTGATTGGACATGGCATCAAAGGTTACAGGGAGAAGGCTGGGGAGAAAGGCTGAGGAGGGGAAAAATGATCAGCCATGATTGAATGGCGGAGCAGACTCGATGGGCCAAATGGCCTAATTCTGCTCCTCTGTTTTATGGTCTATTACTGAAATTTGGTTGAGAGAGGGGAATGAATGGGTGATTAATGTACAAACATAACAAATTTTTTGAAGTTTAGAAAGATAGAAGAGGAGGTAAAAGGTGGGGGGGAGGGGAATTTGCACTACTAATCAGGGACAATATCCCAGCTGCACTCAGAGGAGGGGTCAGACACTGAGTCTATCTTAGCAGAACTCAGGAATAGGAAGGGATTACAAACATACACATTTCAACTGAACATGAAAGAATACATAAGCAATGGTTACAGTATAAATGAGTATTCCCAAATCATGGACGATACAATTTACAAATAAACAAGGCAAACCTAGGTATATCATAATATATATTTTAAAAAAACAGAAAAAAGAAAAAGAAAAAAAATTATGCAAAAAAAACTAATCTAATAATCTAATAACTAATAAGGGAAAAAAAACAAAAAAAAAGAAAAAATGGAAAAAAAGGGCTGTTTATAATATCTCACAAAAATATAAAATCATCAGTGTCGTCAACTCTGATCCTCTCAACATATATAAAATCAAAACTGGAAAAACAAATAGGCTTGGAACAGGGTCATATTACATCATATGAAAATATTGAATAAATGGTCTCCATATCTTTTCAAATTTAATAGAAGTATCAAATACAACACTTCTAATTTTTTCTAAATTTAGACATAACATAGTTTGAGAAAACCAATGAAATACGTTAGGAGGATTAATTTCTTTCCAATTCAACAAAATAGATCTTCTAGCCATTAATGTAAGAAATGCAATCATTCAACAAGCAGAAGAGGATAAATGGAGTGAGTCCATCATTGGTAAACCAAAAATTGCAGTAATAGGATGAGGTTGTAAATCAATGTTCAATACCGTAGAAATAATATCAAAAATGTCTTTCCAATATTTTTTTCAAAAGCAGACACGACCAGAACATATGAGTTAAAGACGCTATCTCAGAATGACATCTGTCACAAATAGGATTTATATAGGAATAAAAATGAGCCAATTTATCCTTGGACATATGAGCC
>NC_133132.1:40906123-40933623 GCF_048418815.1 Hemitrygon akajei
AACTCGCTGATATTGTCTGATATTTTAAAGCAACGTATGGTCATTTGTTCATAATGAATCCTTAAAATAGATCCAATTGCATCATAAACCTTGAAATAAATGCTTGGTTGCTTCGCTGTTCAGATATCTGTGACTAATCCACTTTTTTTTTACAGTACAAGGGTAATAGTCCTCACCGGGGGTTAGTTCCCTATATAAACAGTGGTTTCTTTGAACAGGAATTTATATTTGGTCATTCGGAAGCATCGAGTCCAGCACACCAGGCATTTCTCAGAGAGAATGGGATACCCAGTAATCTTCCAGATCGAGCGTATTTACTACCCTGTTCTTGCGGCCATTGGAGTTATTGGTAAGTCGCTACTCCGGGAGTGATCGTGGAATCAATGCTTTGTGCTGCTACTCGGCTCGTTTTGTAAACGAACATGCTCTGTGTTACCACTTCAGTCAGGGGATTCAGTTACCGCTTCAGTTCAGTGAGGTCCAGCTCCCAACTCAATTAAATTTTGCTGATTTGTTTTTCGATTTCGCTGGCCGCTGTGGTATCGGATTTCCGGAGGAGGATTGGGGACCCAGAGGAAGATTTCAAAGCAACAGAGCAGTCGTACGTCAAGTCTATTGCCCTCAGACATACTTACCCATGGCAAAAAGACCATGAAACTAGTTTTATGCATTAGCAGCAGCACGAGGCATTGTAGGCATAATAAATATAAATAGACATGGGTTCAGAGGAAGATGGCAGCTCAAAGAAGCCCTTTTATTTATTTAGAGCAGAACAATTTGTTTGGGCACATTAAGCTATCACTGTGATGCTGAGTCATCAGCAGAAGGCTGGGGTGTATTGAAAGGTGAGTTGAAATGGATTATATTGATCCCATTTTACATCAGAGAACGCAGGCTTTATTAACAGCGGTATTATAAATATTAACCAGAAACTGCTGGAAACTCTCAGTTGATCAGGCGATACCTGCGGAATGTGAAATGGCAATTAACATTTCATGTCCGAGACTCTACACCTGAAAGAGAAAGAGAGAAAGCATGGAGGTTGATTGAGGTGTGCCCAGGACAGGATCAATAAGTGAGGATTGGACACGGGTAGTAGGTGACGGATGGTTGGGGATCAAGCCGAAGTCAGCATGGTTGCCTGAATGGGATACCCTCCCTGATAAATCTGTTGGAATTCCTTGACGAAATAACAGAGAGGGTAGACAACGGAGTGTCAGAGGATGCTATATACTGTACTTGGATTTTCAGAAGCCCTTTGAGAAGATGATGCACATGACTCTGCCCATGGTATTACAGAAAATATACTAGCATGGATAAAAGTTTGGCTCACTGGCAGGGGGCACTGCGTGGGAACAAACGGAACCTATTCCATTTGGCTGTTGGTAGTTAGAGGTGTTCCACAGGGGGGCAGTCTTGGGATAACTTCTGTTCGCATTATATGTTAATGATTGGATGATAGATTTGATGATTTTGTAGCCAGGTTTACGGCTGATCTGAAGATAGGTGGAGAGTCAAATAGTGTTCAGGAATCAGGGTGTCTGCTGAAGGACTTTCATAGATTGGGAAAATGAGCAAATAAGTGGCAGATAGAATATAGTGCAGGGAAGTAGATGATCATGCACTTTGATGGAAGCAATAAGAGCGTATACGATGCAAAAGCAAAACAAGAAAACTCGGAAAACAGATGGTCAAAAAGACTTTGCAGTCTTCGTGTAGGATTTCCTAAAAGTTAACATGCAGGTTGAGGTGGTGATAAGGAAGGCAAATGCAAAGTTAGCATTCTGTAAAAGAGGATTAGAATACAAAAGCTACCATGTAATGCGGCTGCTTTTGAAGAAATTGGTCAGACCACGCTTTCAGTTTGGGCCCTTTATCGTAAAAAGGATGGGCTGGCATTGGAGAAGATCCAGAGGAGGTTCATGTCACGAGCGGGCATGGAATGGACCCAAATGCAGGACGCAGGCACTGAAGTACTAGGGGTAGGACAGGAAGGGGATGCCATGGCATGCAAGGGGTAATGCAGGCGGGGCTGGATCCCGGAGGTCAGGCAGGCAGAGCAGGATCCCAGAGTCCTGGCAAGCAGAAGAGCCCCCTGGGGCGGGCGCATAACTCCCGGGCAGAGCAGCCTCCCAGGCGGAAACACGGAGGCCTGGGCAAGGCGCGGACACCTGGGCAGGAGCGGGGCACAACCCAACAGAGGTGAGGGGTAGGAAGGGAACAGAGTCCCTCCGCCAGGGAACGGCAGACGGCCTGGCTTCCCCGACGGAGGCGAGGGGCAGGAAGGGACAGAACCACCCGTAAGGTAACGGCAACGGCCTGGCTTACCCGACGGGGACAAGGGACAGGAAGGGACAGAACCACCCGAGAGGTAACGTCGACGGACTGGCTTAACTTACGGAGACGAGGGATCAGAAGGGAGCCGGGTCCAGGGTGAGCAGCAGGACTACCGTGATCCACCGGTAAGTTGGGAAAGGCAACCGACAACGTGACAGCGTGGGCAAGGCGAATAAGGCGGAACAGCGGGACCAGCGCACACGAGAGAAGCAGGGGGAAAAGACCAACCGGACAGAACAGATACAGAGCAGGCCGGCAGCCAGGACAGAACAGGATACAGAGCAGTCCGGCGGACCAGGTACAGAGCAGAGTTCGGAGCCGGCGGACCAGGTACAGAGCAGAGTTCGGAGCCGGCGGACCAGGTACAGAGCAGAGTTCGGAGCCGGCGGACCAGGTACAGAGCAGAGTTCGGAGCCGGCGGACCAGGTACAGAGCAGAGTTCGGAGCCGGCGGACCAGGTACAGAGCAGAGTTCGGAGCCGGCGGACCAGGTACAGAGCAGAGTTCGGAGCCGGCGGACCAGGTACAGAGCAGAGTTCGGAGCCGGCGGACCAGGTACAGAGCAGGATACGGAGCCGGCGGACCAGGTACAGAGCAGGATACGGAGCCGGCGGACCAGGTACAGAGCAGGATACGGAGCCGGCGGACCAGGTACAGAGCAGGATACGGAGCCGGCGGACCAGGTACAGAGCAGGATACGGAGCCGGCGGACCAGGTACAGAGCAGGATACGGAGCCGGCGGACCAGGTACAGAGCAGGATTCCGAGCCGGCGGACCAGGTATAGAGCGGGTTAAACCGGCTTCAGAGCAAGACGACACCCCAACTAGGCTCAGTCCCTGAGCCCCTTATAAACACCTGCCCCCTAATAGGCGACAGGTGTACCTCCTTAAGCCAAGATGATCCAATGGCTCCGAGTGACAGGAAGGCTGGCTGCAAGGCCTAGAGTCCGGAGTCTGCGGACTGGAGCAAGACCCGGAAGGCGGGTTCTGGACCGGACCCCAACGGTTCAACAGAATGATCCTGGGAATTACAGGGTTAATGTGCGACGAGTGTTTGATTGCTCTGAGCTGAACTTTAGAAGGAAAAGGGAGACGGACACCTTCTACAGGCAGAGACAATGGAGCCTTGAGGTTATCAATCGTACACGGAGGAGGTGCTTGCTCTCTTGGGGCAAGTAATGTGGGATATATCACCTGGGCCAGACAAGGTGTCCATTGGACCTTGTGAGAAGCTGGCACAGAAGTCGCTAGAGCCTATTAGGAATACGGTGTTTAAAACATCTTTAGGCACAGATTCAGAGCGAGATGATTCGAGGACAGCTAATGTTGTTCAAGAAATATTCGGCAAACAAGATGGCAAATTGTAGGCCAGTGAGCTTTAAGTCAATAGTGAGTAAAGTATTGTAATGTATGCTAAGAGACCAGATACATAATATTTAGGTCGACGTGGTCTGATTAGGGATTATCAACATGGCTTTGTGCGTGCTAGGTCGTTTCTAACAGATCTTGGAGTTTTTCTAGGAGGTTATCAGAAATGTTCATGAAGCAAAGACGATGGATGTTCGTACATGAACGTGAGCAAGGCAGTTCACAAATTACCTCATGGGAGGTTACTCGAGAATGTCCAGTGGCTACGCATTCAGAATGGGGTAGAAAATCGGATGTAGCATTAGCTTCTTGGGAGAAGCCAGCGAGAGGTAGGTGGTGGCCTTTGACTATTAAAGTGCCACAAGAACTTAGTTTGTGATCTACCAAAGATCTGAACAGTAACGTGTTAAATAGGATCAGCAAATTTGTGGAAAACAACAAATTTGGGGGCGTTGTGGACAACAAAGAAGGCTATCAAAATCTGCACCAGTTGGAATAATGGTAACTGGGTGGGAGAACAACCTTCATCAGGGTTTGAGGGCCTTGGACCGAAACCATAAACCTACCGTTTATTTCGCTCCATTGATTTTGCCGGACATGTTGAGTTCGCTCGCATTTTCTGTGTATTACTTTGGCCCACAATGTTGTGCCAGCATTTTAACGTACTCCATGATGGATGTAACCCTACCCTCCCACATTGTTCTCTGCTGTTCTTTCATACATGTGATTAAGATTCTCTTAAATGCCCCCAATGTATCTGTCTCAATAATGACCGCAGACAGTGGGATCCACACCCTTCCCACTCTGTGCAAAAATTTCTACTTCTGACATCCCCTGCAGCATAAAAATATGCTCTCTCGTATTACCCATTTCCACCCTAGGCAGACAAATAATATTGTCCAATTTATCCATGCCTCTTATCATTTAATACTCTTCCATCAAGTTGTCTTTTGTCCTCCTTCCTTCCAAAGAGGAAGCGCCTAGCTCGTTTAATCCATCTTTATAACAATATGCCCTCTAAGTCAGGAAGCATTGTTGTAAATCTCCTCTGTACCCTTTTTAAAGCTTCCGTTTCTTTCCTATAAAGAGTCGTAAGCAGCTGAACACAGTACACCAGGTCTGGTATAACTAGAGTTCTATAGAGCAGCCGCATTACCTCGTGGCTCTTGAACTCAGTCCCCCAACTACGGAAGACCAATACACTATATGCCTTCTTACCACACTATCAACTTGTGTGGCAACTTTGAGGGATCTATAGACATAGACCCTAAGATCACACCGTTGCTAAGAATCCTGCCATTAACCATAAACTTCCTTTAATTTAGATTTTACACTTTTCTGGATTGAACTCCACCTCCCAATTCTCAGTTAGGATGCGCAGCTCTGCATTCTATCACTCTCCCATTGTAACCCAAGAAAACCTTCTACAATATCCAGAAGAACGCCAGGCTTTACGCTATCTGTAAATTCACAAACGCTCCTTCACTTCCTCATTCAGGTTATTATAAGAGCAGCAGTCCCAAAACAAATCCTTGTGGAAAGCCAGTGATCACCGAGCACCAGCAGGATACGTTCAGATGATCATCCGCTGCCTTCTGTAGAGCAGCAATTCAGAATCCACGCAACCGTAATTCCCCGGATACCATGCCTATTGACGTTCTGAATTGATCGACCTGGGGAACTTTGTTAGTTACATACTAAAGTCGATATGGAACTCACCCACTGCTCTACCTTCCTCAATATGTTTTTTTCACATCCACGAAGAATTCGATTAGACACATGAGGCAACATCTGCCCCTCAATAAGTCATGCTGACTACCCATAATCAGCCAATGCCTCTACAAATGCATGTGAATCCTGTCTCTTAAGAATCTTCTCCAATAGTATGCCCATCACTGAAGTAAGACTCAGTAGACTATATTTCCCAGTATTATCCCGAATAACCTTCTTGAAAAAAAGGAGTAACATTCTCTACTCTCCAATCTTTTGGTACTAGTTCCATGGCCAGTGAAGACGAAAAATCGTCGCCAAATGCGCAGCAATATCTTCTCTTGCTTGCTGTTGTAACCTGAGAAAATAGCGGCTAGGGTATTTATCTATCCTATTTTTTCCTATCACCTTTCTTAACGTCGAGATGTTTCGGTATATCAGATAGTTTATTGCCGTCTTCACGTTCGTAGAAGTCCCGTTTAACCAACTGCTCCTTTCGTCGAACTATCACTCTCGCTCCGATTCTCTGGTCAACCTAGTTTAAATCCTCCCTCGCACTTCTCGTAATCCTACCGGCAAGGATAGTGCCCAGCCCCCGAATGCAGGAGCATTCCTTTCATTTTGTGCAGGTTATACCTTCCCCAGAATTGGTTCCAATGATCTACATGTCTGAAAGCTGCCTCTGCACCAATTTTTTCAGCCACGCCATCATCTTCCAAATAATCGTATTCCAATCTCTCTAGCGTGTGATGTATGCAACAATCCAGATTACTGTGCTTGAGGGCCTGCTTTCCAGCTTTCTCCCTAGCTCCCCAAATACACTCTCCTAGATTAACAAGGTTTCCGGATGACTCTCTTCAAAATAGAACAACGCTGATCAATTACCTTCTGGTGGACGATAGACGGTAGATCAGGTGTTCAAATTCCTGATTTCACCTGGTGCCGTGACATCTCACGGGGCTTGGTGTCGACACTGAATCATCACAGCACTATTGTTCCTCCCTTGCATAAGCTACCCTTGCTCTGGACACAGACTGTGACTGTAAGGGGTGGGGCTGGAATATTTAGCCTGAGATATGTTTCTGTGTGGAGGTTTCAGACAGCCATTCAGAGTAGCTGGTAAATGCAGTAGGTACTCTAACGTTCCTGAGGACTTTGCTGATTGAAACTGTGAAAAGACAATGAGGTATTTTTAGTTAGTACATTTGCAATGTTAACTTCAAGTTGGTAAAACTGATGTTTCCTCTGTCAATGCGGCAATTAGATGTTCCTGTTTCATTTTATTTCCTGCAGTAAATCTTGCGGCGATTGTGATCCTGAAACGAGGGAAGTGTGGTCTCTCTAAATGCATCACCTGCTACCTGGTGGCAATGTCTGCAGCCGATCTAGTACTGGTTGTTTTTAATGTTATTCTGAACCGAATAAAGAACCTTTATTTCCCAGTTAGTTTCCTGTTCATCACTCCCGTGTGCGGGGTAAAGATGGTCTTGTTTCAAGCAGCTTTAGACTGTTCGGTCTGGTTCACGGTCGCTTTCACCTTTGACCGCTATGTGGCAATTTGTTGTCAGAAGCTCAAGGTAAGGTATTGCACCGAGAAAACAGCAGCTATAGTTTTAGTAATAGTGAGCACCGTCGGCTGTTTGCGATCCATCCCCTGGTACTTCGCATTTGTACCCGCGGTTATTATTGACAATGTCCCATGGTTTTGTATCGGAATTCCGGACTATTACACATCACCTTTATGGACTGCATACGAGACGATCGACAGTGTATTAACGCCACTCCTTCCATTTGCATTAATCTTGGTGTTTAATGTCCTGACTGTCAGAAACATTATTACAGCCAATCGTCTCCGTAAGGGACTCCGCACCAACAGTAAGGGAGAGAACCGCGCTGACCCAGAGACGGAGAACAGGAAGAAATCCATCGTTTTACTCTTTGCTTTGTCTGCCAATTTTATACTGATGTGGATTACGTATGTTGTACATTCTTTAAACTGGCCAGTTGTAAACTTTCATTATACAGACCGATACCTGAGCAATCCAATATATCTTTTTCAAGAATTTGGATTCATGATAAGGCTTCTCGGTTGTTGTACCAACACGTGTATTTATGTTCTGACTCAGCGTAAATTCAGAGAGGAACTAAAAAATGGGGTTAAATATCCGTTCATTCAAATTGTTAACTTACTTAAAAAGTAATATAAAAGCGACCCTAAACCAGAAGTTGAGATGTTCATTTCACTTATTTTTATTGGCGTGTCCATTCTCACCAGTGTTCTTTGATGCATGGTGAGTCTCCATCTGCCCAGCTATTAATTGCTAAAACTTTTTTTCGGAAACAGGCCACTTACAATGGCTCACGACCAACCCTCGTGGCATATCTTCCATCTCTCCTCTACAAAGGCAGCCTGCTCCCACTCACAAATCATCTGGGGCCATACTCATAAGATGATTAAACATATAAAAACAATTAGGATATTTGGCCCATCAATCCAAATCTCACGCTAGTCTCGACACCATCATCATCATCATCATCAACACCCTCAACCTTTGAAGTCTGGTGGCGATGGGCGAGCGATCAAGCAGCAGGTGTGGATACATTGGGAGCTGTAGTCACAGACCTGCACACAGGCAGCTCAGTTCTAATGGTCGTTATGTTTTTTGCTGACCGAAGCAGCAGTGAATCTCGGCGTCTACCTGGGCGACTGAGCAGCCCACTTTAGGAACGCACTGCTCACCTCCGTAGTATGGGGAAGGGACTGGAAAAGGTGCCCTAGACGTTGCCTGTTTCATTACACCCTGTCCAGTTTACCGCGGCTGGCGGGGATCCTATCTTGGCCGTCGAACAAACACAACAAAACGCAAGGTGACACCGCTCACCATTGGCACTTGTAACGTGCGCACGCTATTGGGCAATCCTACAGCAAACAGACCAGATAGAAGAACAGCCTTAGTTGCCAGAGAGCTTGCAGAATACAACATTGACATTGCATCGCTGAGTGAGACTCGTCTTGCCAACGAAAGTCGGATGACTGAAAGTGGAGGTGGATACACTTTTTTCTGGAGCGGTTGCGGCAGCGATGAACGTCGTGATGCTGGAGTTGGATTCGCCGTCAGGAGTTACCTTTTTCGGAAACTTGCTAGTCTCCCCAAGGGTGTGAACGACCGGCACATGACAATAGAGATTCCGCTACAGAACAGAAGTCAAGCCACCCTAATCAACGCCATTCCTCTCTCATACCACTGTCATTTCCCTTACTGCACTGAGATGCTGCTACATCAGACATTACTTTCTCCCTATCAAATTTCAAGCTGAACACATTCATATTCTGATCACTGGTTCCTAGTGGTTCCTTTACCTTAAACTCCCTAATCGCCAATTCAGTATAGCTGATACCCTAGTAGGCTCAACGAAAAACTGGGCTAAAAAGCTATCTCTCGGGGATTCAACAAATTCACTCTCTTGAGCTCCATTACCAAACTCATTTTCCCAATCGACCTGCATGTTAAAATCTCCCATGACCACCATAACATAGTCCATTTGCCTTGCCTTTTCTATTTCCTGCTGCAACCTTGGTCCGCCTCCCAGCCACTGTTGGAAAGCCTGTATATAACTGTCATCAACGTCCTTTTACCCTCGTAGTTTCTAACTCAATCCACAAGGATTCAGCATCTTCCTATTCCATGTCATATCTTTCTACTGATTTTATGCCATTCTTTACCAGTAGAGCCACACCACCCTTTATACCTACGTTCCTATCCCTCCGATATAACGTGTAACCTTAGACATTCAGCTCCCAACTACAACCATCCTTCAGCCACGATTCAACGATGGCCGAAACATCATACCTGGCAATCTGTACCATTGCAACAGCATCATCTACCTTATTTCTTATACTACGTGCATTTAGATACAACACCATAAGTACCGTATATGCTATCCTTTCTAACTCTGGATCCCTAATGATTTAATAGCCTGTTGGCTGCAGCTAAATCCCATCCCCTTCCTGCCTTCCTGACAATCTGAATGCACGCTATCTTTACTTTTTTACCATCCGTCCTTTCCTGAGTCCCTTCACTTCGGTTCCCACCCTCCTGCCAAGTTAGCTTAAACCCTCCCCAAGAGCTCTAACAAACCTGCCCGCGAGAATATTGGTCCCCATCGGGTTCAGGTGCATCCCGCCACTTTCGAGCCAGCTTCTCATCCACGCATTTATCTGCCAAATCATTCTGTTTCTACCCTCACTGGCGCGTGGCACAGCCAACAATCCAGGAATTACTACCCTGGAGGGCCTGCTTCTCAGTATATTAAGAGTAGTTACACCCAAGATGCAGGACACAGGAAACTGGGTCACAGTTGGAGGGTGGAACAGGTTAAACTGCCAGTTCAGAATGCCACTGAGGCCGTCCCTTTCATCAACAGGCAGATGCTGTACACTTTGGATACTGTTGGGAGGGATGACGTAAGAAAGGAAAGTCGCAGCAGTCAGGTCTCTTGCACTGGATCTGGCTCTGTGTCTCAGAAGAGAAGGGTGGAGAAGAGGTTATCCATGGTAATAAAGGATTCATTAGTTAGGGGAACAGAAAGGAGGTTCTGTAGAGAGAACGAGATTCCGGATGGTATGGTGCCTCCGGGATGTTAGTCCAGGACATCTCGGATCGAGTTCTCAATATTCTAAACTGGAGGGGAGGGGGGCGGGGAGGGGTGAGTAACCAGAGGTCTATATAGGTACCGGTGACATTGGTAGAAAGAGGTACTACGTGCAGCAATGTGAGTTCTGTGAGGTAGTTGCAAAGTTAAAGAACGGGATCTCAGGATTGCAAACCACTGCCGCCTGATAGTAAGGTCAGGAATAGGAGGATCATACAATTTGAAATGTGGCTATGGAAAAGGTGTAGGATGATGATCATTTAGATCATTTTAGATCATTGTGCTCTCTTCCAGGGAAGGTGAGATATGCAAAAAGGAGACGGTTTCACCTTAAACTGGAGGAGGACTAATATCCTAGCGGGAATGTTTGCTACTACGGTACGGGAGGTGGGTGCGGGGTGGAGTGGTTTAAACTAGAGTTGCCCGGCGTTGGAAATTAGAATGCCAGAACAGATCGTAGAAGGGTTGTGGAGACAGACGTTGTTAAGACCTCAGACAAAGTCAGGCAGCATGGTTAAACATGATGGGTCTAATGCTCTGAATTGCGTCCATTTTAATGCAATAATATTGTAGGAAACGTAAATGAGATCAGGACATGAATCAGCATACAGAATTATGATTTTGCAGGCAGTGATGAGACTTGGTTGCTGGAGGGACGGGACAGGCAGATCAATATTTCCGGGTTTTATTCTTTTAGACGTGGTAGAACGGGAGAGATTAAAGGAGGGGGTAGTGATGTTACTTCTCAGGGAATATGGCAGGGCAGTGCTCAGACCTGACATACAGGACAGCTCGTCTAGTGAGGCTTTATTGGTGGAACTGAGGAATAAGGAGGGTTTGACAACGTTAATGACCATAACGTAGCTCATTCAACAGTCTGCAGAATTTAGATGTAAAAATGTATAGAGAGATCTGATGTTGCAAGAAACATTAGGCTCTGATCGCAAACAACAGAAAACCTTCAGGTGCTGGAAATCCAAGCCAAAAAAAAAAAACAGGAAATACTGGAGGAAATGAGTAGGCGAGGCAGAATATATCGAAAAGAAAATAGCCGCTTTTCAGGCCAAGACCCTTCATCAGAACTGGAGAAAAAGACGTATAGTTAATTGAAAGTGGCGTCACAGATAGAAAGCGTCATAAAGAAAGCCTTCGGCATATTGGCTTTCATAGTTCAAGTTATTGAGTACAGGACCCGGAATGTCATGGTGAAGTTGTATAAGACGTTGCTGGGGCCTAATTTGGAGCATTGAATGCAGTGTGAGTCACCTACCTACAGTGGCTTTCTCTTTGCCACTCTCCCATAAAGCTGCGACTGGTGCAGCAGTCGAGCAACAGCTTTTGTTTGCGCAGTCTCTCCTATCTCAGCTGCTGAAGCTTGTAACACCACCAGAGATGTCATAGGTTTCCTCATGGCCTCTTCTTATTAGTCCTCTTCTTGACGGTCACTCCCTTTTGAGCCCGACCTACTCTAGGCGGATTTAGTGATGTGCCATACTCTTCCTGTTTCTTGATGATTGACTTAAGTGTACTCCAAGAGATATTCTGTGACTTGGAAATGTTCTTGTATGCATCTTCTGACATGTGCAATCAATTATTTTGTGTTTCATATTTTTGATCAACTTAGATCGCTTTGTAGAGATCTGTTTTCATTTTGACACGACTGAGTCGTTTTCTGTTGATCAGTGTCATAAAAGCCAAATTATATCCACTGTGATTCAATGCTGCAAAATAAAACATGAAACCTTTAGGGAGATGGATGAAAAATTTTTATAGGCACTGTTAGTCACTTCTTGGATTAATTGCCAAAAATCCAAATATCTGCAGTGCTACACCAATTCCTTAGCCAAGCTTTGAATTCCTATTTTTGCACTCACTAGCATGTAACACTGGTAACATTCCTGAGATCACAACACTGGAGTTCTTCTCATTTAACTTATCACCCCGAACTCCCTGAACTCACTTTGTATAAATTCGTCCCTCTTACTGTATTTGCCGTTGGCACATATATGGACGTTAACCTCCCAATTAGCACTCGATCCGAGATGTAGCGGACCCTGGTACCCATCGGGAATCTTGTTCTCGTCCAGAAAAACCTCTTTTCTTTTGCTCTAAGTAACGGATCCCCTATTACCACAGCTCGCCTTTTCTCCACACGTCTCAGCACCCTCCCCCGCCACTTTCCCTTCTGAGTCATATAGAAATACTCTGTGTAACTTTTCTCTGCCAGGGAACAGCCACCGTAGGCCCCCACCCCCCATTGACAGCATCCAAGGTGGTATCATTGTTGTTGAGTAGGATCGCCAGAGGGATAGTCTGCACTGTTGCTTAATCGCTTTCACCCTTCTGACTTTCACCAAGTTTCCTTGGTTTAAATACTGTCCTATATGTCCCTCTATCACGCTGCAGCCTCCCAACTGACCTGGAGTTCACTCACTTCCATCTCCAGCTCCTTAATGCGGGAAGTTCGGAGCTGCAGCTGATTTATGAAGGGATTGTGGCAAAAGCTGCCTTTACCATCGCATTTACTTGTGATGCCATTTTAAGGAATTATGCATCTGTATTGCCAGATCCCTTTGTTCTACCCCACACTTCAGTGTCTACCGATCACTGTGTAAATCCTGACCTGGTTTGCCTTCCTGAAGTGCAACAACTCACATATGTCTGCATTGAATTCCATCTGCCACTTTGCTTCCCCTTTTCCCACTGATATTAGAAGATGCTGCAAATTTTGATAGCTTTCCTTGCTGTCCATTACGCTCCTAATCTCGCCATCATCCACAAATTCGATGATCAAGCTCACCATATTATCATCCAAATCATTAAAATAGATGACAAACTAACGGAAGTAGCAGCAATCCCTGCGGCAGACAACAAGCTACAGGCCTCCAGTCAGATTGAAACCATCTACCAATACACTTGGGCTTCTCCTGCTGATGTCATGGTCCGGTCCGTGAAGTCTGCATTCCGGTTCATGGTCCGGTCCATTCTTCCCTATTCCAGGTTTTCCGGTTCTTCCTTGTTCTGTTTGGTACTCTAATTGAGGCACCTGATTCTCATTTTGGGCTAGCTACATAAATAGTTCCTGGGTTCAGCCTCATTTGTTGGACTGTTCCCTTCACCTTCTGCCTGAAGCCTTCCCTGTAACCTCGCCTGCGTCCTCGCCTGTATCACTGTCAAGTTCTAACGCTGAAGCAAGACCGGAGCCTTGCTGTGTCTAGATAAGTAACTGTCTATCGTTATTTGGAACCATCTCTGTGTCCACTCCTTCGCTAGATAAGTCCGGCCGTTTGCTGCTAGCTTGTATTGGGAACCGTCTCTGTGTCCACGCCTTTGCTAGGCTGGTTCGGCCGTTTGCTGCTACCCTGTGTTGTGAACTGTCTCTCTGTGTGCTGTGTACGAGTCCCGGCCCTACATCCTGCTCACTAGGAGGGGTCCTGACTCTGTGTGGAGCCCCGGTCCCAAGTCCTGTTCCCAAGGAGCGGTTCCGGCTTTGTATTCCATGTTATGTGTTCCTGCTCTGCCAAGACCAAGTCTCTGTGTTCCTGCTCTCCCAATACCAAGTCCAGGCTTCGGGGTCTGAACCTGTCCTTCTGCTTCGCCCAGCCCAGGAGTACCTCGTCCTGCCCAGGAAAGCCTCGAAGAATTCAAGCCTCATCCAGTTTTGTAGCCACGTCATATCTTCGCCTAGTTCAGCAGTCCGAGCCCAAGTCAAATCCCAGGTTCTGGGTCCTTGCCCAGTCTCTGGCTCGGAGTCCAGACCCAAGCCTCGAGGAACCCAAGCCCCGCCTAGTCCTGTAGCCAAGCCCCGAAGAACCCTAGCCTCGTCATATCCTCGCATAGTTCTGGGTTCCGTGCCCGAGTCAGGTCCCAGTTTCCGGGTCCTTGTCCAGTCTCTGGCTCGGAGTCCAAGCCCAGGCTCCTAGTTGCTAGTTCCTCGTCCTGGTCCCTCTTCCCTAGCCCAAGTCTGTGTTCCTGCCCCAGCTCCGAGTCTGTGTGCAGTCCCGTCCCTAACTCTAGTCTAGTCCAGTTCCCAGTACTTCAGTGTCTGTGTCTTGCATTTAGGTCCGTTCCTAGCCCCCACGTTATGACAGCTGAAGCAAGATTGAATTGAAATTTGCTGCTTCATCCCAAATGCCTTTTTGACCAACCTCTCATACGGGACCTTGTGAAGTCATGAACTAAAGTCCGTGTGGACTATATCCACTGCCTTGCCTTTAACAACTTTCCTGGTGATCTCCTCTGGAAAAAAAAACTCTACGAGATTGGTCAGACATGACCTTCTACGCATAAAGCCATGTTGACTCTACCAAATCAGTCCTGGCAATACAGATATTCATATATACTGTCCTTCAGAATGCGTTAGGCTCAAAAATTTGTAATTCATTAGTTCATTCTTACAGCGCTTTTGTTTTTGAACAACGGAATAGGAGAACCTGCCTTCTAATCCTTCAGTACCTCACTTGTGGCTAAAGACTTTTGAAATATCTCTGCTCGGAACCCTGTAGTTTCTGCACTTGCCTACCACGGGGTCCGAGGTCCTACCATGTCAGACCCGGAGGATTTATCCACCCTAATTTGTCACAACAATAAGACCCTCTTCATCTGTAATCTGGATAAGATCCATGTCCTTGTTGCTGCTTTGCCTCACTCCTGTTGACTCTCTTCATCTCCCGGGTAAATACAGATGCAAAAAAAAGGTACTATGTCCCCTATCTCTTTCAACTTCATGCATAGATTACTGAGTACACTAAACTTCAAGAGGACCAATGTTGTCCCCGGTATCATTTTGCACTTAATAGAACACCTTAGAATTATCGGGAGTCAAATGCCCTTCGTACATTTTTGCACGTCAGTTCCCAATGAGACACCGAATTGCGATTGCATAGAGGGATAGAGGGTGCAGAGAAAGCGAGCGGGGCAGTCGACACTTTTGCGTGTGCAGTTCCCAATTAGACAACTAATTATGTACGGTAAGGTCCAACAAACAGAAGTTGGGTTTGTGCAGCGCAACCATTGTTAGAGTGCCATTGTGTGAATGGGCCAGTCTCAGATTGGGGAGTTGAGGCATTGGATTATCGAGGCTTTGCGAGCAGAGGCGCAAGCCTAAGGCTGAACTTCTTCTGTTATTTATTGTTTCTTATAGCACATTTTAAGCAGAGGGGATGTGAGACATAATACTGGAATGCTCTTCTTGCAGGATATGGGGAGCCGTCCTGTGTCCCTGACGACTACACCTGCAAGGAGTGCATCCAGCTTCAGCATCTAACAGACAACACACACAAATTACTGGAGGAACTCAGCACGCCAGACAGCATCTGTGGAAAAGATTAAATATTCAACGTTTCGGGCCGGATTAGAGGAATAAGAAGAGAAGTCAGAGCAGGAATGTGGGGGAGGGGAGAAGGGAGTTATTAGGCGATAATGGAAGCCGGCAGATGAGGGGAGGGGGTGGTGGTGAAGTAAAGAGTTAGGAGTTAGGTGAAAAAATAAAGGGCTGGAGAAAGGGGAATTTGATAGGAGAACGTAAAAAGCATGGAAGAAACGGAAAGAGCAAGGAACACTAGTGGGAGGTGATGGGAAGGTAAGAAGATAACGTGAGAGAGGGAAACAGGACTGCAGGTATGGTGAAGTTGGGAATTTCGACAAAGGAATGATCATGCCTTCAGGTTGGAGGTTACCCAATCGGAATTTCAGGTGTTGCTCCTCCAAACTGCACGGCCCTTTGCTGAAGTAGAGGGTGTCATGTACTAAAGCCTCCAAATGGGGATGGAAAGTTTAATTGAAGTTGGTGGCTAGCGGGAGATCCTGCTCTTTCTGGTGCACGGATTGCAGGTGTCCGGAAAAGCGATCTCCCGATCAACACCAAGGTCACTGATATATAGACCGTATTGAGGAGTAGCAGATGAAACTGGAGATTATTCTGGATCATTCGGGGAGCTGACGGGTTGATCGTAACGACATACATGGCCGTAGTTACATTCCAGGTGCCGGAAACATTTATGCGTCAAGAGGTAATGAAGGAAATAAACAACCAGTGCACAGTACCCCTTTGACATTTCCCTCAACAACAGATATACCGCTTTTGATACTATTGACCCAGTAGACAAAAGCCATAACGGCCAGGTCTCAGGCATGGTATCTGGCTTTGTGGCTCAGAAAGGAAGTGGGAAGAAGCCAGCTATAATGATAGGAGATTCGTTGGTCAGGACAACTGAAAGGAAGTGCTGTGAACTGGAACAAGATTCCCGGGTCCCAGAGAAAGGGACATCTAGATCGAGTCCAAGTCCACACCGATCTTATTTTGGGCGGGTGGCGTGGGGGACAGCAGCCAGGCTGTGGTCCACGTCGGTACTAGTAACGTGTTAGAGTGGGTGACGAGGTCGTGCGTCGGGAGTTCAGGCAGTTAGGTGCTAAGTTGAAGGTCGTGAAAC
The DNA here is from genome assembly GCF_048418815.1 of Hemitrygon akajei. NCBI lineage: Eukaryota > Metazoa > Chordata > Chondrichthyes > Myliobatiformes > Dasyatidae > Hemitrygon > Hemitrygon akajei. Next base: position 40,922,622 of record NC_133132.1, read on the forward strand.
CAAGGGTTCCGATCTCAGGATAGCTACTCATCCGATGTGCAATTGAGGCCAAAAAGACGAAGTTTAAATGGTCTAACAATTGGCCAAGGGGTTGGTACAGGCGGTAGAGATTCAGATTTTTAGGTCATTAGTCTACTTTACATGGAAGGTGGGATCGGTACAGAAAAGACTGTTTGCATCTGAACTGGAGCGGGACGAATACACTAATAGACAATAGACAATAGGTGCAGAAGTAGACCATTCGGCCCTTCGAGCCTGCACCGCCATTTTGAGATCATGGCTGATCAACTACTATCAATACCCGGTTCCTGCCTTGTCTCCATATCCCTTGATTCCCCTATCCATAAGATACCTATCTAGCTCCTTCTTGAAAGCATCCAGAGAATTGGCCTCCACTACCTTCCGAGGCAGTGCATTCCAGACTCCCACAACTCTCTGGGAGAAGAAGTTTTTCCTTAAATCTGTCCTAAATGATCTACCTCTTATTCTCAAACCATGCCCTCTTGTACTGGACTCTCCCAGCATTTGGAACATATTTCCTGCCTCTATCTTGTCCAATCCCTTAATAATCTATAATCCCTTAATAATCTATTCTGCTATATGGAAAGTTTGCTATTTCTGACAGAGTGTGGTGGTGGTTTCAAATCGACTTGCAGGGGGATGGGAACCAGGGCGCCTGAAGAGATACAGATAGTGAAGCGGTTGTGGAAAAAGACATTGTTAAACCTACATACAAAGTCAGGAATCAAAAGTTTGAACATGGTGTTCCTAATGTTCTGCGCTGTGCATATTACAATGCAAGGAATACTTTAGGAAAGATGGATGAGGTTAGGGCATGGATCAGCATGTCGAATTATGACACTGTAGCCATCAGTGAGACTTGGTTTATGAGGGGCAGGAATGACAGATCAATATTCTGCGCTTCCTTTATCTTGGACGTGATCGGAGATTATGGTAAAATGGCGAGGGGTAGTATAGCTGGTGAGTGAAACTGTGGCATCCGTACCCATTCAAGACAGACTAAAGGGCTCGACTAGTGAGGCTTTATGAGTATGAAACTCCACTGGTTGCACTGGCTGCGTTAGTGTAAGAATACACACCCTGGTCCCAACAAACCCGGGAATTGAGACGGCTCTCCCACCTCAAACCCGGTTTCTGTGAATTCTGTGGATAGCCTACTGCATACGATTAATGGAATTATATTTATGAATCTTAAATTAACTGAAAGGTTATAAAGAAAAGTGCCCAATATAATTATACAGTTCAATCTGAATTGGTTGGACTTTAACTCTTCAAAAAAGCACGGATCTGAATTCGGCTCCCTCTCCCCCTCTCCCCCTCTCCCCCTCTCCCCCTCTCCCCCTCTCCCCCTCTCCCCCTCTCCCCCTCTCCCCCTCTTTCTCCCTCTCCCACCCCACCTCTCTCCCTCTCATTCTCAGCATATACCAAGATGGTATCGCGTTTAATTCTTATGTACTTGTATGTACCAAGGTGGACTGGAATCTTATTATTATATACTCCCGTATACCAAGGAGAAATTGCATTTAACTCTTTCCCTACACCGTCACACCACGTGGCACCGTTAACAATCGTGATGTCATCATACTGGAGGCCCTATACTTAAATTTAGCACCTAACCCTCAAACTCACTTTGAATGGACCGCAATGATTAAAGTAATTTTTCATCGAAATATACATATGCCACCACTTACAACAGTGAGATACTGCGAAACAGAATATCACCACTGAAAAACTACACACAGAGACGGAGAAATGACCAGCGTACTAATGTCGACAAGCTGTGCAAGTAAAAATTTAAAAAAACAAAATAACTATTATCAACAAATAAATAAGCTAAGATTCCCAACGCATCTGTGAGAAGTTGTAGCCGGATGCAACTGTGGTCATCAGGATAGATAGAGGTATTCCCATCTTTCCACATCCTACAGGAAGTACGTCCCACCCTCTTGATTGTCATTCTTATTGTTCTATGAGACAGAACAAATCTTGGAAGAAGGGAATGCAGAAAGCAGAAAGAAAGAAAGAAAGAAAGCCCAATAATCCTCCAACAGAACCAGTTCACTTTTTAAATCTGACGTTTTTGTCTTCCAGAAGAAACAGCTGGAGCTTTCGCAAGTGCTGCAGTAAAGTGCAGTGGAAAGCAGTTTGCAGCAGCTTCACAGACACATTGTGCCAGAGGCAGAACATCCACAGGAAACATATTAACATAAATTATACACATTTATTTCCAACATTTCGACTGTAAAATTCGGAGATCCCAGTCCTAATCCCAATATCAAGCCAACCATTCATTCCGCCCAGAGTAGACTCACATCTATCATTGGTGAGGCACCCGATATTTTATCGTAACAAAGAGTGACGTATGAGCCATACGTGTTTATTTTTCACAATGATTATTGATCTAGCACCTCTTCAAATGTTTTCTAAGAACCCAGACATACTACATCCACTGGCTCTTCTTTATCGAAGCCCCACATTATTTCCACCACAACTGTAAGAATTTGTCCTTGAAAATGTGAAAATAATAAACGATTTTAGTTCCCCTGTACCGATAAGAAAAGAAGTTTGAAAAGGGTTAAAGGAGGTGGAGTTCTGTCGGGGGAGTGCGAATGGGTGGAGTATTCCTTGCATTTAGAGGGATTGGAAGATTGAGGTTCAGCTCAAAGCATGACTTAGAAGATTTATAAAGAGTGGAGACTTACAAAGAATTTAATGAACAGCAAGTGTAATAAATGAGACTGTAATTTCAGATTATCGTTCAAGATACATTTTATACCATTTAGAATAAATTAACAATTTGTTTTGAATAATTTAGTATTTAAATATTTTAACAATTTGAGTTAATAGATATTTAAACCCATTTTTTAACTCCTCTCTGAATTTACGCTGAGTAAGAGCATAAATACACGTGTTGGTACAGGAACCGAGTAGGTTCAGCATGAATCCAGACTGTTGAACAATGTATACAGGATTACTCAGGTTTTTGTCCGTATAATTATAGTTCACAATTGACCAGATTAAAGAATGTACAACATACGTAAGCCACATCAGTATAAAATTGGCAGACAAAGCAAAGAGTAAAACAATGGATTTCCTCCTGTTCTCCGTCTCTGGGTCAGCGCGGTCCTCTCTCTTACTGTTGGTGCGGAGTCCCTTGCGAAGACGATTGGCGATAACAATGCTCCGGACAGTCAGGGCATTAAACACCAAAATCAATCCAATTGGAAGCAATGGCAATAGAAGAATGTCAATCGACTCGTATAATGTCCAAAAAGGTGAACTGTAATAATACGGGGACAGTGCGCAAAACCATGGGACATTGTCAATGATAAATGAAGGCACAAATATAAAGTACCGGGGGATGCACCGCAAGCACGCAATGACACTCGTCGTTCCTAAAACCACAGCCGCTGTTTTCTCGGTACAATACCTTGGTTTGAGCTTCGGACAACAAATTGCCACATAACGGTCAAAGGTGAAAGCGACTGTGAACCAGACAGAACAATCTATGGCTGTTGCTACCAAGACAACCCTTATCGCGCACACCGGAGTGATGAACAGAAAACTAACTGGGAAATGGATATTATTAATTCGATTCAATATCACATTAAAAATAACCAGTAATAGATCGGCTGCGGACATTGCCACCAGGTAGAAAGTGATGCATTTGGTGAGACCACACTTCCCTCGTTTCAGGATCACAACCGCCATGAGGTTAACTGCAAGGAAAGGTAAATAGATAAATTGATTTCTTGTCACATGCATCGAGGTACAGTGAAAAATGTGGCCTGCGTACTACTTATAAAGATGAATAAAGATGTTTATTAAGAGGATTAGGCGCTGGGCCAGAATAAAGATCATGGTGTCGCGGCCCAAGGCGATGGACGGGCTCCGCGACGTTTATTCGACCTCGCTCTGAATTAGGGGTCTCATATTCCCTTTGTGGACTTCCGATCAGAACGTTATTTGCTGGCGGTCATGGCTTTCCATTTTTTTTTCTCTTTTCTGTGGGTGCTTTTGGGTTTCTTTTGTTCGTGCCTGCCTTCGGAGACGAATCTCAAGATTGTCTAATGAATACATACTTTGACAATAATTTTTTTCGAACTTTAAACTTGAATTCATCACAACATTGTATTGAGGTAGTACAAGGTAAATTAATAACGGAGTGCAAGACAAAATGTTACGGTATCGGGGAATGTGCAGTACAGGTAGACGATGTGGAGGAAGATTGTGGGGATAATGATCCATCTTATCACGAAAGGGGACTGTTCAATCGTCTTACAACAGTTGGAAGGAACTTGCTCTGTGGTAAATTGCTTAGTTACCTTCATTTATATCCGCCATTGCCTAACAGATGCTCCCTCTTTTCCCTCCTGCCCTCCCTCTAGTTAAGGTCTTGTTCTTGTAATACAATGTTCTGGGATTCGCATTAATCTTACTTGTCAGGAAACCTTTTCCTGGCCCTTCTGGCTATGCTTAGTCCCTTAAGCTATTTTAGAGACCTCCAGAATGCAGTTTCATTTTAACTTCGAAAACCTTACGATACATTTCCTATTTCGTCTTGACTAAATTCACCAGTCACCTGACAAGGTTTCTTTACTTTGCCACCCATGTCCATACCTGTCCTGCACTCTTTGTAACTGGTCTTTAAACATCTTCCACGTCAGATGCGGATTTGCAATAAAACTGCTATTCTAATATAATGACACACAAAAGAAAATCTGCAAATGCTGGTAACATAATTGCCAACACAAAAATTTAAAATGCTGGAAATCCACGGAAGACACACACAATGCTGAAGGATTTCAGCAGGCCAGGCGGCATCTATGGAAAAGACTGCAGTCGACTTTTCGAGCAGGGACCCTACATCTGGACTGGAAAAAAAGAGAGGAGGGCTTGAAACATGAATTGTCCAATATAGCAGTCGAAGGGACAAACACAGCATGAATACATGCTAGTGCCCATGACTACCCTTCGCGTTCTGGAGACGGTGGGAGCAGCAGTCTTGTCAGACAGAGCGGGGTGGTGGTGGTGAGGGGTATTGGTTAGTTATTTTGCCAAGAGAGGACCGTAGGGCTTTGAGACCTTCCTCCTTTTGGAAATAGAAGTGTGTAGGGAGCATCTATGGTGAAGATGAGGCGCTTAGGGCCAGGGAATTGAAAGCTTTTGAGAAGATCAACAGCATGAGAAGCGTGGCGGATGTAGGTCAGAACGGATTGGAACCAACTTGATAGAATGGAATAGAGATATGAGGACACAAATTCAGTAGGGCAGGAGCAGGCAGTGACAATAGTATTAATAGACAGTTTGGTTTGTGGATCTTCAGTAGGAAGTAGAAGCGAGCAATGCCGGCTAAGTGTGAGCAAGTTGCGATTTCAAGATACACTGATTAAGGCACTCTTGAAGTATTGTAGGGAACTCTGGTGCCCATACTACTGCTGATCTGGAGAGAATGCTGTTAAGATTCACCAGGATTGGATGGCGTTACTTGTGGAGTGAGATTGGATGGGGTGGTATCAATTTCCCTTGAATGAACGGTCTGACTGGTGATGTGATAATATTATGAGATTATGAGAGGCACAGATTGGACAGATCGCCAGAATCATTTGTCCCTTCGTTGGGGCATCCGAAATAACAGAGCATTGATTTAATGTAAGAGGAAGGAGTTTTAATATGGAAATGAGGAAATTGTTTTTGCACAAAGAGTAGTAGCAGCAGATATAAATGCAACATTGGAAAGGCATTTGGACAGACAATCAGATAAGCAAGTCATAAAATGCTATGTTTTTATTGGGGGAATGCGATTATTCCAGATGGGGAGAAGATGGTCATAGATATGATAAGCCAAAGAGACATTTCTGGCCGTTTGTGGTCGCCATCGAATATCATTTTCCTTCCACGGACTCTGATCGACCTGCTGAGTTCTCCCAGTCACTTTAATTTGCTTCACATTCCAGCATTTGCTGTTGTTTAGGCCTTAACCTTTCTATAAAATTCTGTGGCTCGATAGCAGTCAAATATAATAACACAGTTAATAAAATAAAAGACCGGCGGAATTTCGCCACCGTCCTCCAGAGCTGCGATGATACAACGAACAGTAGAAGCGATATATTCAGCAAACTTACTTGCATTGCAGAAAGGAAATTTAAAACATTGGGAGCTCGACCTCACTGGGCAATAAACACCTTGACTGAAGCGGTGACACTAATCATGTACCTTTATAAACAGAGCGGAACAGCAACACAAAGTTTTGATTCTGCGGTCGATCACGGAGCAGCGCCTTACCAATAACTCCAATGGCCGCAAGAACTGGGTAGTAAATGCGTTCGAACTGGAAGATTACTGGATATCCCATTATCTCTGAGAAATGCCTGGTGAGCTGGACTCGCTGCTTCAAACTGGTCAAATATCAATCCGTGTTCAGAGAAGCCACCGTTTATATTGGGAGCGAACCTCCGGGGAAAATACTTGTGGAACAATAGGGAGCCTATTAGTTACAATGACTGTAAAAATAGGATAAACATTCTGTCAAGTGCAATTTGGTTTATTATCTTCATATTTACCGAGGACAGTAAAAATCCTCTCGCAAAGAATCCATTCAGATCATTTCGTAACAGCAGTGCATTGACTTAGTATAAGGAAAACAATGACTGAATAAACTGGAAAAGTTACAAGTTGGTAGAAAATAACTTGCAACAGTTAATAAGATACAATACATTGTCAAACTAAATGTCTACCTTTTGGAATTGGGGTATTTGTTCAATAGTCTTATAGCAGAGAGCTTCCAGGCGTTTGTAACTTTTACCCTATAGGAGGGAGAACAGATGGAGGAGGGACCTTTGATTATGCCGGCTGTTCAAGCAATTGAGAAATATAAGTCGTGTCTATGGAGGTGAGGCTAGGTTCTGTGAAATGCTGACGCTCTGCAGTTCTGTACCTTAATAGAGAGAGCCTTTGTCATACTAAGCCATGACAATTCCGGAGAGGATACTTTCTAACCTACAACAATTAAAAAAAGTGGTCAGGGTCATAGTGGACATGACAATTCTTTGTCTCCTGGAGAGGCAGAGGAACTGGTCAGTATTCATAACTGCGCCAAGACGAAGAAAGGCTGCAGGTGATGATTCACTCGAGGGAATTTGAAGCAGTCATAACACTTGTCCTCCGCAGCATTGATTAGAGAAGCATATGTAGTCTCTGTCCTGAAGAGCCTAAAACTACAAGAGCATAAAACATCGGAGCAGAATGATGACAACCGGCCCATCGGGTCTACTCTGCCATACCATCATGGTTGATTTATTATCCATTTTAAGTCTGTTCTTCAGTCTACACTGTAACCTTTGACACGATATCTAATCAAGAACCTACCAATTTCCGCTTTAAATATACCTGATAACTTGGCCTCACAGTCGGCTCTGGCAATGAATTCTACAGATACCCCTTACTCCGGCTAAAGAAATTCCACCTCATCTCTTTTCTAAGTAGACATCTCCCTATTCTAAGGTTCTGCCCTATTATCTGGTCTGCAGTATTTGAAGGTCGTTCTAGCAACAGTGGCCCAGCTACCATTCTGACGTTCCGTGCTGTCTATGTGAAGATATCCTAGGGCCGCAGAATCATACAGTATTGAAACGGCTACTCCAAGCCAATGTGTCTATGCCGACTAGGCCAGACTGATCGCACTGACGGACTCGGAGTTGGCTGTGGTCGGGGTTCCCAGAGTGCTGTATCGGCAAGCGGCGGCTCTGGAGAATCATGGCAGGAAAAGATTTTCTTCCTTCTACCGTCTGCGTGAGATGATAGGCTGTCGGCACTTTGAGACGTTCTTTTAACCCGTGCCATGGACTGCTCTTTATCAGATTACGGTATTGCTTTGCACTGTTGAAACTATGTGTTATAATTATGTGGTCTTTGTCAGTTAGTCTTTTATCAATTATGATATTGTCTGCACTGTTGAAACTATATGTTAACTATAACTATATGTAACTATGTGGTTTTGTGTAGGTCTTGTAGCTTTAGTTTTGTCTTATGGGTTCGTAGTTCCTTTCCGGGGAACGTGCTAAGACGGTAGCGCGATATCAATACGCCGCAGCGTCTCCGTACTCTGGATTGGGGAATACCAAACGTTATGTGGTTTTTCTTATGTGGTCTGTTTTGTGCTTTTTCATGATATCATTCCGGAGAACGTTGTCTCATTTTTTAACTGCATTGTATTTGTGGTTTATAAATGACAATAAACTGAATCTGAATCTGAATCTGTATTTGCCCCCATTTGATCATATATCCATATATACCTGTGTATATCACTTTACATCATTGTTAACCATGTATTAAAGTTGAAGTCTTACAACGCAATGTTGAACAATTGCTTTTCACCACTGCCATCAAAAACCCTAAGCAACGATCAATGGAAGGAAAACAGTTTCCTGAAAGCAAAACAGGAAGGATTAGCTTTATTTGTCATAAGTACATAGAAATATTCAGTGAAATGCGTCATTTAGCATTATCAACCAACACAATCCGAGGATTGTGGTGGGGGCAGCCTGCAACTGACGCCGCGCTTCCGGCGCCATTATAGCATGCTATCAAGTCGATAAACTAACCGTAAATCTTTAGAATGTGGGAGGAAACCAGAGTATATGGAGAAGACCCATGAGATGATGGGTAGAAAATATAAACGCCTTACAAACAGCGACGAGATTCTAATTCCAATCGGTGATCGCTTGCTTTGTAAATCGATTGCACTAACCGCTGTGTTTCCTTTGCTGCCCGTTAAATTTTCTAACACTTCCTAAGAATATATTGATTTCTTTCTCTTAACTTGTTATGTTGATCTGGTCCTGTAGCTATATGTAATTTAGGTTAATTTAACGTTTTGTTCAAACAAACTGCAGAGTTTATTAAGTCCTGCATTGCCGCTAATGCTGTAAATAGATGACTTTTCATTGCAATTATACCCTGTGCATACACTATATACTTTATGTATGCATTAGATACCAAAAGAGCATACGACCATGAGACAACGGCGCATAATTAGGCAATTCACTCCATCAAGTCTGATTTACAAGCAGGACAACTTGCTCAATAGTCCAATATTCAGGCATTTCAAACAGAATAGAGAGGGATATAAAAGATGGAGCGAAGTTGTACTACTGATCGGGAAGAACGTCATATCTGCTCCGAGAGACAGCATTCCGAAAGGTTCATTGAGTGAGACAGATCTCAGGTATGAGAAACGTAGTCAAGGTTGTACCATAGGTCTCCGAATGGCTAGCGGGAAACAGATGTTGGTGAGTTTTGAAAAAAATGTAAAAGAGGCATTGTAGTTCTCGAACTGACTTGAATTCCCAGATATTGTATGGGAGACCCTTCGTGCCTGACATGATATGAATCACACGTGGGTAACTCTACTATTCTTGGAACTGAAATGGTGTGTCGAAGGAACTCCACATAACTGAGGTTTACAGTCATATACAGTGGCATGAAGAAGTTTGGACACCGTTGGTCAAAATTTCTGTTACTGTTAATAGTTAAGTGAGTAGAAGATTAGCTGATCTCCAAGAGTCATAAAGTTAAAGATGAAATATTATTTCCAACATCCTAAGCAAGATTAGCGTATTATTTTTATTTTGTACAATTTTAGAGTGAAGAAAAGGAATGAGCATCATGGAAAAGTTTGGGCATCCCAAGAGATTTGAGCTCACAGATAACTCTTACCAAGAACTCAGACCTTAATTACCTTGTTAGAGCTATGTTTTGTTCACAGTCATCGTTAGGAAAGGCCAGCTGATGCAGATTTCAAAGCTTTATAAATACCCTGACTCCTCAAAACTTGTCCCAAGAATCAGCAGCCATGGGCTCCTCTAAGCAGCTGCCTAACACTCTGAAAATTAAAATAATTGATGCCCACAAAGCAGGAGAAGACTGTAAGAAGATAGCAAAACGTTTACAGGTAGCCGTTTCCTCAGTTCGTAATGTAATTAAGAAATGTAAGGTAACAGGAACGGTGAAGGTCAAGTTGAGGTCTGGAAGAACAAGAAAGCTTTCCCAGAGAACTGTTCTTAGGATTGCTAGAAAGGCAAATCAAAACTCCTTTTGACTGCAGAAGACCGTCAGGAAGATTTAGCAGAGTCTGGAGTGGTGGTGCACTATTCTACTGTGCAGCGACACCTGCACAAATCTGACCTTCATGGAAGAGTCATCAGAAGAAAACTTTCTTGCGTCCTCACCACAAAATTCAGCGTCGGAAGTTTGCAAAGGAACATCTAAACAAGTCTGATGCGTTTTGGAAACAAGTCCTGTGGACTGATGAATGTAAAATAGAACATTCTGGCTGAAATGAGCAAAGGTATGTTTAGAGAAAAAAAGGGGTACAGAATTTCATGAAAAGAACACCTCTCCAACTGTTAAGCGTGGGGGTGGATAGATCATGCTTTGGGGCCTGTGTTGCAGCTAGTGGCACGGGGAACATTTCACTGGTAGAAGGAACAAGGAATTCAAATAAATACCAGCAAATTTGGAAACAAACACCACACCGTCTGTAAAAAAGCTGAAGATGGAAAGAGGATGGCTCCTACAACAGGATAATGATCATAAACACACCTCAAAATCCACAATGGACTACCACAAGAGGCGCAAGCTGAAGGTTTTGCCATGTCCCTCACAGTCCCCTGACCTTAACATCATCGAAAATCTGTGCATAGACCTCAAAAGAGCAGTGCATGCAAGACGGCCCAAGAATCTCACTGGACTATAAGCCTTTTGCAAAGAAGAGTGGGAGAAAATCCCCCAAACAAGTATTGAAAGACTATTAGCAGGCTACAGAAAGCGTTTACCAGCTGTGATACTTCCCACAGGGGGTGCTACTAAGTACAGACCATGCACGTTGCCCAAACTTTTGCTTTGGGCCCTTTTCCTTTTTTGTTATCTTGAAACTGTAAAAGATGGAAATAAAAAAGTAATCTTGCTTAAAATATTAAAC